>NC_042495.1:103689982-103702354 GCF_005508785.2 Acyrthosiphon pisum | reverse complement strand
TTTATCGTATATAGAAAATGCTAATATAGACACTCAGTGAAATTTTCAAATATCCTATAGTAATTCGTTTTTTAATTACAATAAAATAAGAATTTTGTCACATGAGAAATCGAGTGAATATCAAATGTTGTAAAAATATGAATTTCAAACGCTCATAAAAATTTAATTTGAGTTTCTTATAGACATTTTTTTTTTTGGTAAAGATAGATTATCCTATAAAGAATCTTGCATTACATTTTAAAATATTAGTTCTAAAAAGAAAAATTTTTACGAATTATTAACTCAAAATAATTTGCTGATTTTCGTGATTTTTACATATTTTGTCAATTTTTGAACTTTAAATGCTAATTAAAAAAAAACTGCGACTAAGGATTTTTAATATTTTTCAAATGTCATTGTAACAATATAGTAGGAGCCTTGTATTAAATTTTCAAGTATTTTTACTCAACAAATAAAGTTTTATTGACATTCACAGAAATAAAAACTAATTAAATTGGAAACTGAAATTGTCTGTAAACAGCTCAAAACAAATCAAAATTTTTTGAAATTTTATCGTGTATAGAAAATGGAAATATAAACGACCAGTGAAAATTTCATGTATCTACAGTCATTCGTTTTAAAGTTACACCAAAAACCAAAATCAATTTTTTCGAAAACAGATTTTGCGTAAAAATTCCCGTTTTTCCTTAATTTTTCTTTTGTTTTTCACGTCGCTTTTGAAAACTACTGGGAAATTTTTACTTTTGACCCCCCAAAGTACCAACTAGATTCACTTTCCAATCATAAAAGTTAATGTTGAAGAAAATCGAAGCAGTTTTACTGTCCTAAAAGGTGATGACAGACACAAAAAAAAAAAAAAATTAAACAATAAAAAAAAACACACATCATTGTAAAATCAATACATTCATCGTTCCACTCAGAATCTAAAATAAAATGGTATTTAGCCAATCAATATGGTAAATATTTATGTAAAAATATGTTATTTATTTTTTTGCATAAAGAATAATAGTAGTATGAACACGTCGGAAAAAATGTGAATTTCATTAAAACTACAGTAGATTCCGTTTAATAGAGACACCGGTTAATAAGGACAACCGCTTAACCAGGACAATTCTACAATTACGAAAACAAAATGTATACTTGTAATGTAAAATTACGCCGCTTATCTGGGCCGTGAATCCGGATAATCGGGACATTTTTATCGAGTATAATAGTAAATATTAATAGATCAATATAGTCAGACAATCGCGACTGACTCGCGTAATACTACAGGAGGCAAAGAAATCTATGGAAACATTGAGATTATTTTTTCTTCAACAAGGAAATGAGGAAACATAATTTTCGAATTATTTTATATTCAATGGTTATTTCCACCATAACGATTTCGACTACATGATCTGGTGGACATCAGATAATTCGCATTTCAGGCGTACTCGATGGTTTTCGCGTCCACAAGATGGAGCCACTTATATGGATATATGTCTGCATTCTATTTAAATTATACGTAGGTACTACAAGATATTTTTCTAAAAAAAAAAAAAATACAAAACCGAACACTGTGTATTACTTTTCGAACGTTTCGTATTCGGTTGATTTACGGCCCACAATATTATGTTTCTATGAGCGTAGGAGTATGCAATGTCTGTAGAGGGCACCGGTGACAATATTATTATGATGACACGGGAAATGGGAAGCAGTTTTAATGATGACATTGATAACCACAGGATATAGGGGCAAGATAAGTGCATGCCAAGTGTAGAAGAACAGCGAGTACTTGGTATGCATAGAAGTCTCGGTGTCGGGAAAGTATGGAAGAAAAGTGAGTGCTGGAGTTTGGAGCTGGACGATTTGCATAATTAGTCCAGGAAGAAGACATTGCAATAAACACAGAATGGATTGTCAATATTGTGACATAATTAGAATTCATTAAAATTTAAGTATATGAGTGTAAAATTAAAGGAGTGTATAAAAACTGATTGTAAATGTATTTTGGAACGTCATTGATTTGAGAAGGTGTTACGTTTTAAAACGAAATAATATCTATATTATACATATTTAAATGCTGCAATACGTTTTAAATAAATGGACACTTTCAGATTTTTACTTGAGCAAAAGCGCCGGGTTAACAGTTTTCAACAGGGGCGTACCCGAGGAGGAGGTTTTGCGGTCTGGATCCTCCCCCCATTGAATCTAAATGTTAATTGTTTTTAACGACATATCATTTTTTTTTTCATACTTTTTACATTTTGAACCCTCTGTTTGAAAACTTGCTGGGTAACGCCCCCGGTGTTCAATATAATAATATAATACAACATGACATAGGTACTTATTTGATAATATTATTATGTTATGTACGTTACAGTCTCTGACTAATTTATTATTATTTATTATTATTAGTATTTCAATATAAAATTCTGTCAGACCCGCAGGTAAGCGCATTAAGGCATCAGATTATCAGACTGTGTACGCGCGTGCTTCCCTTGAAGTTATTTCCCAGCGGTAAATTGCTACTGCAGGCTTCAATAATATTACCAGATTATTATGGTCGGACGAATGTTTATTGCGACTAAAATGGATTATTTTTTTTTCTTCGAACATTACGTTTAATACCGAAAGCCGGTGAGTAATACATTTTATCGCGGTAAAAACGATTTCAAACGAAATGATAATAGTACGATGGGAGTATATATTTTACCGTCGCAGCAGGTTCAATAATATTAATGCAAAACCAACCAAGTGCCGGCGAATCGACACATTTTCGAAATAGGTATCGCCAGAATATTGTGTTTTCGTCGGTTTCGGTATACGAATCGGTATCGGTTCACTCGTGTTCCATAATATATTTATATAAAATTACATCGACGATCGACTCAAGATTTTCGTACTTACGTCATTGTTTAATTTAACCAGGTTGCGTATATTAAATATATACATATGCCAACATCTGAATATTATCGTCTCGGTCGGGCGTAGTTGTGCTAATGCATAATATAACCCAGAGAAGTTTTCGATCATTTGATACTCGTTTACGCAACACGAAACCCAGCATTTCGTCGTGTTGCTTTAATTAAGTACAATTTCGTCTGAATTTTAACGGTTCTCGTTCCATTATAATAATAATAATAATAATAATAATAATAATATTGTATCCGAGGGGCGGCGCGCATGGAAATTCTTCGTCGCGAAAATCTTCCGCGTGATCCCTTATATAATAAGATTATATTCGTACGACAAGGGCTCCAAGCAAAAACCACACAACTTACTGTACTTTGGAAAAATATTTAGCAATCAATTTTGTAGCTACCCGGAGCTATATTTTGTCTTTAACCATAAAATCAAAAACCAGACAGCTCGTCATATTTCATGAACTAAAGATGGGATTTGTCTTATTTTTACACAGATTTATCGGAATTTTTTATTCAGAATCTAAATATTTTCAAATACTATTACCTTTAGAGTCGTCTGGTTTTGCACAGAACCCTAGTACTATATTATTATACACTATGTACCAATTATTATAGCTGCATATATTTATGCGAAGGGTACGACACAACAACAAAATATAAATGCACGTCGTCGTGAAGTCCTTTAACTGAACATCACAACTTATAAGTTATGGTTCACCTGCAATTGTTTTGCTGCGGCACAAAAGTTTTCGCTCTCGTTACGCGACGATCCAGTTGCGGCCCTAAAACCCCAGGAAGTCGTTGATACGGTTTGCGGGAATAATTTTTTTCTAGCGATAGTTTCTAGTTTTGTGCTTGGAAAAAATGTTTGAGTGCTGCTGAATCTCTCGTTTCGCTCGGTATATCTGTAAACTATTTAAACGTATGCGATAGGTAGGCATCGTAAGAAATCCGCAGCTGGTGGTTTGGACCCGAGACAGTGTAATACGTCGTGTATGACGTGTTCAAAGAGCTGGTAAAACAATGGTAAGCCGGACCTTACTCGACACATATAGGTACAAGATACACACTAAACGATTAAGCTCGATCGGTCTATAGTATTTTCCTTGTATCCTCCATCTGCGAATTTCAATAGGTAATTTCTGATGTTATGATTTATATAATATAAACATTCACCTATACATGGAAAATTCGAAAATAAGTATGGGTACTTACGACTGACTACTGACCTGTAGACGAAATTACAGTGCATTTCTGAACAGCTAACCTAACCTAACCAATATAATGGCCACAAAAATATTCTATTCTGATCTTAATTATCTGTTCAAATTGTAATCGGTATATTGTTACCTATATTTATCAGGTGATGATATAACTATATATAATTATTATATATTCTATAATACCTAACATACATTTTTATATTTATCTAAATAATATTTTAAAAAAGTTATTTGTTTCATTAGAAAAGTATAACTGACAGAAGTTTACTTAGATAATAATTTTAATTTATTTCAATAGTTTTGTTAGTTTAAATAATTTGTTTATCAATCAGTTTTGAGTAGGATAACGTTCATGATTGATTATAGTTATTGACAAGGTGGATATATATATATATCCACATTGATTATTGATTTATGATATCATACAATATAAATACAACAGTATCTATATGGTTGCCAGTAAGAAGTAGGTTGGTATTTATGTGCTGTGTTATTTTTCAATTTTTCAATTTATTTATATAAATATAATAATTAATTGATATTAATCATATAACTGCTTTACATTTTATTTGCAATTTATATTCTATGAAAATGTTTGGAAAGTGTTCAAAATTGTATGCCTGCAGGCTTTTTTTTTTTTTTAATAATAATATGTTCAGTATCTATGCTTACAGTTAGAATTTTGTTTTTTTAATTTTATTTTGCTCTGTCGTAAATGATTTATAATATAATACTAAGTGTATTAAATAATTGTTTTTAAATTTCAATCCAATTAACAGATATTATGGCTCAGACAAGTAAAGATAAAATTGATCAAGAAAAAATTAAAATAAATGAAGTGGGCAAGACATTTTTTGAAATCCAATTTGATGCTAAAGAAAAAATTATTACCAGGTTAAAAATTGTATATTTAGTTGTTAGTAGAATATTGAGATCGGTGTTTTGTGAAAATACCCTTATAACTTACCACAGGTTGAATGATGAAATCAAAGATTTCAATAATAAAAACGAGAAGTTTAAAGGTAAAACCAATCGTTTAAATAAAAAATTGAAAGATGATTACGAATATTTAAAAAAGATTTTGGACGAGAAAACTAATTTTAAAAAACAATTAAAGGAGGAAATTGCTCAGCTAAAACAAGTTTGGACAAATTATTTCGATAGTTTGAAATTTGAATGTTTTTAATGACAGTATGTCTGTCATACTTGAAAATTGTATAGGAATTCGATTCTATGGATGAAAAGGGCATAAGTAAATTAAAAGAGCAACACGATGAATTCATTAGAGAAGCCGGAAAATATAAATCGATTACTGCTATATACGGTGGGTAGTACACTATAGTACCTATATAGGTTATATTGTACATTTTAAAATGTAATATTAATATTATACTTTGTACGAATAAAATTTGTCATCGTAACAACAATACACGGTATACAATGAAATACAATTTTCATATCAGT
Source organism: Acyrthosiphon pisum (assembly GCF_005508785.2). NCBI lineage: Eukaryota > Metazoa > Arthropoda > Insecta > Hemiptera > Aphididae > Acyrthosiphon > Acyrthosiphon pisum. The sequence continues at coordinate 103,696,761 of NC_042495.1, read as the reverse complement.
GGGAAGATTAAATAAGTTGCATGAATTTTCCAAACAAGAAAAAATACTCGAACAGAAATACACAGATATTAAAGAACAGAATGTAATCACGGATAAAAACTATTATATTGCATTGAAAAATCTCGAGGAGAATAAATATAAAAGTGAACAAATGTAAGTTTATTTTTATGTAGCTGATTTGAAAAATAATAAATTAAGAAGTTTCTGCGTAATTTTAATATTTGATAACCGTATAGTAAATTATTAATTATTAATTTCAATTATAGTTCTAAAATAAACATGTTGAAACGATGTGTAGATTTTTTACTGCACATGAAAAAACAATCATTGGCTGTTGAATGTCCCGTCGAAGGGGCGAGTACCAAAGAGGTCCTCGATCTTAAAGAAATGGTATGGTACCTACATTTATATATTGCGGATACTGATAATAAAAAAATTTCTACTCATTACAGGTGAACATAGGCAATAAACAGAACGCGATTCACGAACAAAAAGTTCTCAATTTGAAGGAAGAAAATAAATTACTTAACGATGCACTTAAAAAGTTATCGAAATCGAACCGAGAAAAAATCACACAAAATATTATTGATGATTATTTGAAGAAGAAAAACGTAAGCTCAGTTGAATAAAATTATTCGTCACACCTCCATAATATTATTATTATAGAACCTAATCGTATTGATAATATTTTTTTTAATGAATCACTGAGCATGCTCACCTCTATTTTTTCCTATGAATCTACTCAAATTCTGGTTTTTGGAATTTTTACTTGAACACCGTAATTTCAAATATAGGTATAGATTTTTCATGTCGTTTAAGAATTAAGCGACCCTTGTGAAAATCAAAACATAAAGTAGTTATATTTCTCAAACAAGAACAGCCTTTTTTCTGTAAATTGATAATTGAATTATTTTATTTTAAATTTTGATGTGTATAATAATTAATATGCACATATGGACATTCAGACGTGTAGTTTTAAAACTGTATATACTATTTTACTAAGCATATTATAGAGTCTATACCATGACAATAGATTCAGAAGATCTCATGATATCATGATTTAAAAATGATGACAGTTAATATTTCTCCATTAAAATTGTATAATGTTTACAAATTGTCTGAGTGTGATAAGTATTAAGCTATAATAAATTACATCATATCATTTAGGATCTAGATAAAATAAATATAGTACATAAAGTTTAAGGATTCAGAAACTATTCATTAGAATTTAGAATTTAGAATTTAAACTTAGATGGATCAACGTTTTTAAGCTAATCATCTGCTAAACTTCATAAACTTAACTAACGATTTACAATAAAATAGTATGGTTATTATTTAAAAAAAAAATATCTTTGTATTTCACACAACCACGACACTAAATGGTTTAAAAATGTAAGTATTTTAAAATATAGTCTTTACTAATTAGCTATACATAAAAAAAAAAAAAAAAAAATGAAAAGACACATTAAATGCATTAGTATACAAATATGAAAATACACAAGTATAAAAATATAGAAAAGGTACTCATAATAATTTCCTATAATATATTATGTATTATTTTTCTACTTTATGAATAAAACGCAATTTTTTTATGTATCGTCATCGTAGTACGTCGACCTGAGGCCTTACAATACTCGACAGGATGTGAGAATTTTGGGAAGTAAACTGACGAACGCGAAGAATTTTCCAGGAATACAGCGGCAAGATAAGCATAAAGTTAAGGTAGGGCACGCGGCTCGAATATCTTTCGTGGCCAAAGTCGACAGTGACGATGCCGAAATGCAAGCCGTGGACCGTAACTTGCATGCGGCCCAGGTGAAGTTGCGTGACACTCTGTCTGCCAACGAGTTGTTGAATCGTCGGATTTGGAAGGCTCAGGACGTGTTGTTAAGTGTTTACGAGAAAGCGGCGGTTCATTTGGAAGAGGTATATCGTTGATATCCGTATAAAAAATTATGAAAGCTGTTCGTTGCCCGTTGGTAATCCCATAACTTGAAAACGGCCGGACCAGTTTGGTTCATTTTTTTTAAAAAGGTTTTAATAGTTAGAATAAGGTTTTTAAGGGAAGACAATTTGGAAAAGTTGCCCAAGAAATTGGAACACGTGAAAATTATGATAGTTTAATAGTACAGACAATTACCTAGTGGCTTTAAAATGGTGTTTATATTTTATTATGTATACAAAATTTCTACCAGAAGGAGTGCTTTGATTTCAACATGTAGTATCTTATATTTTAGAAAATTAGATCATGATGGTACTTTAGAGAGATCATTTTTAGATTTTCTCAATAATGATTTAATGCCAAGGGAAAAACCACTGACAAATTGGGATTTTAATTTCTAATACCTTGTTTAACACCATAGAAAAAACAAATAAAATAAAAATAACGGTTTTTGTTGTAATTCATAATATTAATTCAACTTACAGGCTATAATAAAATATAATAACAATATAAAATATCCAGACTGACAAACCGCCTCCGTTCAGAATCGTTTTTCGTATTCAATGATATTTCATCATTGAATTTAAATTTAATACAATCCATTACACAGTGACCCATCACCCACTTGTATCCTACAGGATATACAGCAGAGTGAAATCCACTTACCCGCTTTTTTTATATAGGTATATAAATAGTTGCCACTGGTCACTTGGGTAGATGAGTAAAAGCATTCATAAAATCATGGTGTTTATTTAAAGAAATTATTTCTTAAAAAAAATATGAGAGTTGCATTTATGTTTTAACTTATATACTCGAAAACTTATTGACTGATTTTATGAAAATTTATAATAAATTGTTCTTAGAAATATCGGGAAAGTTGTTAGAGAATATTTTGAACCACGGTCAGTTTAAACCAAGTAATAATATATCCAATCCGCCACAGGCGAATTTTCCATCTCGGTCGAATTAGTTCACTAAGTGAGGTACGCCGACGCCGATTTACCCGTAAACTGAGGTACACTAAAACCAAGAAAAACACATGTAGGTACATGTATAACGCAATATTTTATATTTTTTCACGCTAAAAATTGACGTTGGTTTATCCAAGGTTAATAGATTCAATAACTATACTGGACTGCTTTAAATAATAATAGATTCCTTGAGACTTGGAGGGTGTTTATAGCTAAAAGGTAGTTCACACAACATGCAATTTTTTTCAGTTCACAAAAAAAGAATATTTAGTTTTATTTATTTAAATCTTTACCATTGGTTACATATTATATTTTACATTTATATCATACTAGCTGAGTATCACGGCTTTTCTCGTGTGCAGTTTTTTTTTTGTGGCAAATCCTATATACATATATATTATATATTATGTTATACGCTTTAGATACACCTATAGTATCTCGCCCTCAGTTTGAGTGTATCTCAGTTTTAATGTACGGTAGTGTACCTCAGTTAACAGACAAAACGGCGTCAGTGTCCCTTGTTTTGTGAAAGAATTTTACCTATATGGGCAACTGCAAGTCATGGATTGGATTTAGTACTTAGTATATTTTTAACGTGGTCTAAACTACTTAATATACTCTCTAAACATTTTTGACATTTCTAAAAACAATTTTTAAGATTTTCGTCAAATTAAATTCAGTAGTTTTTGAGTATATAAGCTATGTACATACATTTGGTTTTTATATCTTCCCGAGTAACTAATAGCAACCTTTTACATGTATAAAATGGCTGCAATCATTAAAAAAAAAATTATTGCACTTCTAGATCATTAGAGGAGCCTTTATTCAAAATTTCAGATTCGTACGTTTTGTAGTTTTTGAGTAATAGCGATATATATATAATATATAGAAAATGCTAATATAAAAATTTTGTCAAAATTTAAAGCATCTAAGGTTATTCGTTTTGGAGTTAGGTACACCAAATAATCAAAATCAATTTTGTCAAAGAATGGTTTTGTATAAAAATTCCAGTTTTTTATACAATGTTTTTGTTTTTCTCGACGCTCTTAAAAAGTACTAGGAACTTTTAACTTTGACCTATCATCAATCACAACTTTTCCAACAGAAATTGAAAATAAAAGTATTTTTTAACTACTACTTTTAACGCCAACACAAAAAAAAAACAGATCATTGTAAAATTAATACATTAATTGCTCTGCTCAGAGCCTCAGAATCTAAAATGTGTGCAATAGGATGTATTTACGTAAGCAATTTATGTTTTCAATAATACATACATATATCGAAAAAATTATGGTTTACTAAAAGTAAATTTGAAACTCTATTTAGCTCATTATAAGAATATGCCAAGTGTATACAAGAATGGATAAAAGTTTTTCCAACTTTGCATGGCGATACGGTTTCGTAATAACAAACACCTATTTTTCGCCTCATATAACTACTATCTTTTTAAAACGACCACTATCGTGAGATTCTATGTCTTAAACTATAACGAAAGAATCTCAAATTTTAATTTTCAAATAATAATTTAAACAACACACTTAGATATGAGTGTAATGTGTATGTCAAAGTCACTGCGAGTGTACCTACGACATACCTATAATATTATAATATATGTACCTATATGGCTGCAGTAGGTTGTTTACCAATGGACTATATTTTTATATTATATTTATTATACATTTTTACACACTTAATATGGTAATTAAATAATACATAATTAATATAATAGCATAGATCTTTCGTTTTTAGATAAAATCTAATACAGACGACTCCAAGGAAAAGATGAATGATTTTATTCAAAATTTGGAAAAAGATTTAAGAACGATTTGACATTGAAGAAGGCAAATTCCAAAAATCGATAAGAAACTTGATACAGTTTTATATAGTTCAAGAAATGTTTGAATTAAAAATAATGATGTTCCAAGAAACAGTCTGTTTCAAGCAAATTGGTTCATGATAAAAAATTGCAATACAATAAGTATCTTTTAAAAACTAATGTTCAACAATATGCAGTTACAAATTAAATAATAAACTCTGAGTAGACATTTTGGTATTTTTCACTTTACTACTAAAGTAATACTAGTAGGTATATACTATATAGTAATATTGAATTATATAATATTTTCTATTTGGGTGAATTTGTGACTATTAGATCCCATTTCATTAGTTATATATTTTTACTGAAAAATATTAACGCAATCGAAGTATATCATTAACGGGTAGGTATACAGTGAAACCCGCCCTAATGGACACCTCCTAATAGTATCGTTTAATTGGAAACCATTTACAAACTTTCTTCAATCTAAACCCTCTGAATAGCGGACAAAATGTCAGCTACCAAGGGTGTCTGGTATTTAGCGGTTTCACTGTATTAATATATTCACTTATTTGTTATCATATATAGATAGTTATTATATTCAATGCATAAAATATGAATGCATGTCCAGTTATTAAAATGTATTTATAAAAATCTTGAAGGAGGTTAGGCGTAAGATTATATAATTAATAAGGTTTTTTGATCATATGACATTACAATTGAGTTGGATATTTTTTTGATTACCATATAAAACACTAATTTCAGATACACTAATTATGTTTGAGGAGGTCGTATTCTTAGATTCTATACGTCTTATGACTCTGACGACGATTGTATTGCATAATTTACAATAGTAACAATACTGTCCATAGACATTACCTTAAGTATTAACCGTTCCATCGTTCTGGATAAAAATATAGTAGTAAATATAATATGTTACCTATACATTTAAGTGTATTTATTTTCCAAGAATGTGTTGACTTATGTTCACTGCCGAATTCATTTTAATAATATACCTTTTGGAAGTGTGTGATAAATAACTAACAAACCATGGGCTGTAATAGATAGTGTAAGTGAAACATTTCCAGGTACAATTTATGATAATGGCACGCTTTAAACATTAAGTATATTTAGAAAGTATTTTTGAACTAAAGAACAAAAAAAGGCGGACAGAATACACAGGCAGTAGTAGTTTGATGGGTGGAGGTGGAGGAGAACACAATCTTCTAGCTTCGTTTACTTCAATTCGCAGAGTAGGTACCTGTACTGATTCAATTTTCAATTTATGCAAATTAATATTTTGAACATATTTTTCATCCCAAAAATAACGTATTTACAATTTACGCATTTCTCGGAATTCTAAAACATTAACTATAAAATACTTGAATAATGAGAAAGTTTACAAACTACCGCAGAATATAATTTAATCAATTTATTGAACTCTACACTATGAAAAAAGTTAAACGGTCTCAATAAAAAGAAAATATCAATAACTTTTGCGGTATAGGAATAGTATAAGGCTTTCTATATATATACGATGCGGAGATAACAGATGAATAATGCAAAAGGTTAGCGAGCATATTTCCTTGAAGTCCTGCAATAGAAAATATACGTTCTAAACAGCAGATTATAATTCGCTTTTGGAATTAATGTCTCCTCAATTACGTGTTGAATTTTTTTCAACCCTCACCGATCAAATATATGTAAGTATTGTGTATAACTTAAATGCAATCATGTGTTATCGTGTCAAAAAAAAAAAAAACATTGCATATCAATTGCTAGTCAATTGCGTATTTTACCTAATAATGCTTATGGAGGCGGTAAAAATATACTACATTTTTAGGAGATGCTTAAAAAATCACACTGTATATAATACAATTATACAAAAAAGTATTTAATACTTTTTGGTAATAATTTAGTAATAAATAATAATAAAACCCATTAAATGCTGTTTTAAATAATTAAAACACTTAGTCGATGTTTCATTTTGTCGTTTGTGCAAATGTATTGATAATTTTACAAATAGATATTAAAGTGCCGTAGCTAGGGG
>NC_042495.1:103650631-103689932 GCF_005508785.2 Acyrthosiphon pisum | reverse complement strand
CCCCCACCCCCGAAATATCAAATTGGAAATTCAGAAATTGTATATTTTAGAAACGTTTACCAGCATGATGTTAGAGAATACCCGTATTAGCCAATACCATTATTAGTACTTTGACAGGTTTAGGCATAAATTTGAAATACTTGCGTGGACAAGGTTATGATGGTGCAGCCAACATGCGGTCTGTTTTTTGAGGAGTTCAAGCTATCATAATGCAAAAGCATCCAAAAGCTATTTACACACATTGTTTTGCCCATTGCTTAAACTTATGCCTCAATGATGCATCAAAAGTACAACAAGTCAGAAATACTCTCGGAATAGTGCAAGAAATAAGTGCATTTTTTCGTGTATCTGCTAAAAGATCTTATATTTTACGGCAAAAACTAGAACCAAAAGCTTTCTCTGGCCTGAAAAAATTTTGTGAAACAAGGTGGGTGGAACGCCATGAGTCCATCTTGATTTTTGTTGAGGGTTTTTATGAAATAGTATGTGCATTAGAAGAAATATGACAGAAGATAATAAAACAGTTGTTGCATCTTTATATAAATCTTTATGTGATTTTTAATTTATAATTACAATATGTATAATGGAAAAAGTCCTTGGCTTGACTTATTTTATCTCAACATTTTCGCAAACGGAAAATTTAGATCTAATTACTGCTATAGAGTCTGTAAAAGAAACAACTAAAAAACTTGAAGATATAAGAAACGAAGAAACATTTACTGAGATTTACCATCAAGCTTGTGAAATTGGTAAATCCGTTGGAGTAATTCCAGTTATACCAAGAGTTGTAGCCTGTAGGTACTCAAAAGCACCGAGAAAATTATCAAGTACACAATAATGACTACGCTTCTTATTATAGGCAATCAATTTTTTATGTATATTTAGATATAGTTCGTAAAAAATAAAATTATACCTCCATCCACTATGGTAACTATAATTTTTAAGTTTTTATTTTTTTTTACACCAACATGAGCGAGTAATAAATCATCTTACAGATAAAAATGTTCAAGTATGGTATCCACAAAGTCGAGATCAATCAACAGATTATAGACTAAAATATAAAACCACGTCATATCATTCTAAAGTTGATTCGCTTAAAAACAACACGCACTATTGTAGAATTATTATTATATACCTGGCATTAAAAAAAAATCCCAAAAATATTGTTTTGGTATCGAGCCCGAACGATATCAATTTGGCAGTTGTATCTACATGATCGTGAGCTAAATACACACCGAGACTTCAGAATGCTAATTTACTATACGATTTTTATGAAGTTTCGATGGCCTATAACTTACAAAACTGATAACTGATATTTACTTTCACGTGGTTACAACATTTACATATTAAAAAAAGAGAACAATTAAATTTTTATCTTTCGGAAATAACTTTTATAAATACCGTACACCATGATGGGCAGTGCATCGAAAACGTATAGTGAATATTTTTTTTTTTTTTTTAAATGTTTTTATTATGATTTGCTGTGGATAACTCACTATTACACCGAGTTAGATATTTTTGTATTTTAATTTTAAACAAATATTTTAACATTGAAAAATGTTAGTTGTCTACCACATTTAAAATTGAAAATTTGATTTCGTATCCTGCGAAAAAAAATTGATACGTATGCTAGATACATATATTATAGGCATATAATATTGTAATTGTTTTAGTCTCGGCGGTGGGACAGGCGTAGAGCGTTTCCATGGCACGAGTGGGAGTGGAACGGTTTTTTGGGGTACGCTTCGGTTTGCCGGCGCCTAAGCTTTTTAAGTGCTCTTCAGTATCAGGACGGACACATGTTGACTCTAACGCGTCCACTGGACTTCAGCGCACTGTTGGAGAATTATTTCAAATAAAGCGTACCGTAATATTATACCAAGGTAAGTGTCAATAATTAATCGGTACCTAATGAAAAATAAATAGACATTTAAAATTTATTAAAGCAATATTTTATATTACAAAAATATAAACATTGTCTTTTATTCAAAAATAATACAAATAAATTTCAAGGTTACTTACCAACAGCACATTTAATATTTTTCTATATAATCAAATGGACAATAATATAATAATATTATACAACGTAATATTTAATATTTTGCTGGGAGTATTTTTTTCATTTTTCATACGATTATTTTCTAAATTGCTTGACGATTGGTTTGAAATATACCTAACAATCGATTATTTTTATAAAACTGTTGTGGATTGAATAATTACGAATCGTACAGTAATATTATTATCTAGAGCGTTTAATATTATTAATTTAGAACTGTCCTATGATAATATGCAGTGATCTATACGCAAGTCTTGAATAAAGCTTAATTAAACTTAACTAAATCAAAAGTGAATTATCTTAAACTAAATTAAGGTAGAAGATTTTTATAATGCCACTAATTTATAAGCATTAAATAGTGATAACAATAGTCAATAGTTATTATAACTGCTTAGTTTGACAAAAATGTTCATAGAAATATAATAAAATATTGTTTTAAGACTATAAATCGTGGACAGTTATACGTCCTTATTTACGAAGGAAATTATCAAGATCGAATAATTATTTAAATATCTATTATTTTATTGTATTATTATAGGAATATGAGAATTTATTGTAGTAAAACTTATAGCAAATAGGTACTGTTTAAAAAATAATATAACGTACAATGCGACTTATATAATAAAGAAACTCTAAATTGGTTTGATATACTTACTATAGTTATCTCAATAATAATTATCTTTTAGATTTATGAAAACTTTTAATTCGTCTACATTTAATTAATTATAATTGCATTTAAAGTACAATTACGATAATTTATAACCTAAGAGCAAAACTAAAATATAGTTATCAACAAATTAGTAACTTGTTGTAATATTATTAACGATTGGAAGGGATTTATTTTTCTTCATATATTAATTTATGTAGGTTATCGAGCTGCGAGATTTTACTGTGAAATAATAAACTATAAGTAGATAGAGGTACCTATGCGTTTTTTCGATGAAATTATAATTTGTTTAGCTCGGTATATATTATATTTGCAATGACTATATCATTACTAAATACTAATAATATGTAAGTATTACATTACAAATGACTAAATGTTTTAGTGGCGTGACTTTAAATTTGAGATACTTAATCATAGAATTATTATACAAAACTATAATAAAACAAACACTATAGGTAGTTTGTTCAAAAAGTCAGTTCAATAATTATTGTAAATTGTATACTTATAAAATACCGATTTATCTAATAATTGAATATATTTTATTTCAATGCTTTATTTATTAATTATAATAGAAATTATATTCAATACAATTACCTATATTATATTTGTTACTCAATGGGTAAAAGCAAACTAGACTGGTGAGGCGAATACGTTTTATTCATATAAAAACAAAAAGGATTGATAACTACTGAGTCAGTGTGAAATTTACCCATTGCCTCCGCCGACTACCTTATTAAATTACATTCAAACTAAATATATTATAAGGGTCCTGCAGTAGAAGGACATTTTATTGAAAAAATATGTTAGAGAACTAAATTCCCATACAAAGTGCCGATTCGGAGTGTGTATCTTTATTTGCCATGATACAGTTTGTATTGCTACCACCAGCATATGTTATCCGAAAGGAGGATTTATTTTACTGCTCAAATGTTATTTTATATAAATGATATGTAAAAACTGATTAACTTCAACTAGAAAAAAATTCTTTTGTCCAGCTACAGAGGTCATAGAAAAGTACTATATTTTTCATGAAAGCCTACTTAAATACTGAATAAAAATGTAAGTCTGCCTTGGCTTTAAATAAAAAAAAAATGTGTTTAATAATAAATTACAGTTAATACATGCCATTTGAAATGTTCGTACTATTTTAAAACGTACATAAGACCTTCCGAATTAAATTATTAACACTCGCCTACAATTTTTCGAAAGTATTTGAAATGGTTTTAAATGATTCAATGTTTGTTAAAATACTAATATTATTTATTCCATTTTATAATATATTTATATAATATTATTGGTATTATTATACCTATTATATACTCTTATATATTTTGTGCAGGTGTTTGGGTTAATCTTGCAGTAAATTTAAATTTGAAAATATTTTTATTGCAAATAATATCTAGTTCATGAAAATGTTATGATAACATTTAAATTGTACCTACTCGATGAATAATAATATTATAATGTAAACTTAAATTATAAAACAATAACACTATGAAACTCCCTTCATATTCTATAGGTTAACTTCCATTTAGCGTAATTTTTCGTTTGACAAAATATTTTTGTGAACTAAATCACTTAAAACCAATTTTAATTAATTTTATTTAATGATTTTCTTTTTTAAGAAACAAATAAAAATGTTTTATTTTTATTTATCTATCGTAAGATTCTTGTCGACCATGAGACTTTGTAATATTATGGAAGTTTAAGTGTAATTTTGTGGGTATATATAAATTAGTTTAAATTTCATCATCAAAAATGTTCTAAACTTTTTACGTGAAAAATTATTAGTTAGTTAATATAGATTATAGATAGGTAAGCAGTAAGCTATTAGCTAAATATAGATAATGTACAAACTACCAAACAAAAAAAAGAGATATAAAAATATTTAACACTAGATACTGTCGTTATAATGTTTCGAAACATTATAAGCGAAATGTCTAAATATTTATTAATTAATGATAACATTAATTTAATATTTTGTGATAATTCTGGCATACATTCGATCCAACTTACCCAAACATCGACAATTATTTGCTAATCATTTGACAGCTACTTTTTTTCCATAATTTGTTAGTTTAAATGTTACTTAAATATAAAAAACAAAAATAATTATTTATTATATGTGTAAATCCTAAATTGAAATCTGAAAACGCATTAACGTTAATGGTAAAAATCAAATCAGAGGATTAAAAAAAAAAAATTAATAACACGATGATTTCATCAGTACTAAAATTATATTTGATGGGAAATATTAATAACAATATAATATTTAAATCGTCTCGTTTATAAGACGAAAAGATAGACTGGACATTTTACGGACTTTTACGGACTCACAATCGGAAAAGTGCACGGAACAGGCATAATGAAAATATGAAATCGTTTGTGGGTCATCGGCGCAAAGTGCATCATATAATATTATTATTTCTGTCAAATCTGTGTTGCACATATTGTGTAGGTTAGGTTTTGTTTTTTTTTTTTTTTTGTTACGAGAAACACGCTATAGAATATGTGAAGAATAGTACATTGTATATACCTAATCGTTTAAGTCAAATATATCGTAAACGTAAAAAAGCGACGTGCGCCAACGACGTGACGTGACAATATTATTATACATTTTAATTGCTGATCGCTCTCGGTTTCGATCAATTAATTTCGACGATACGAAGAGACAATAACCCCGATTATGCGACACGACAACCGCACATCGCAATACAATAGCTTAGGGTTATTTGTGCGAATCGTCGACGGATTTTCGGCGGTAAATATATATATATTATATATATAAAGGTACCTACATTGCGCGTATTGGACGTTATATTAAATACGTGGGTGAAATATTTCTTCGATTGTTGCGGAGCTGTTGTAGATTTTTTTGCTCGGTCGGCCCCGTCAATGCATGTCAGTCTATATAGTTAGTCGCCCATCTATATAATATTATATTATCATATAAACGTGTAAAAACAATCCGATCTCGTCGTAAGACCAATACGCCTGCGTTATAGATATTTTTCGAGAAAACGCCAATGTTTGTTTTATTTTATTCCAAAATAATGCCTATAATAATGAGGTGGTTAGCGAACGTGTGCGTCTCGACGACGTGCCGTTTTCAGGGTGACTCCCGGACGTAAAGCGATTATTCAGTACGAACACGTTGCAATATTGTTATACGACAGCTCAGATTGGCGGTGCCGTGGAGCAGATGTATAAATATAATACGCCTTTAAATACGATCCGACAAAACTAGCTCGTGACAGGGAAATAATAATGAAGTAAAATTATGATTTATAATAGTCGATACGATGGCGGTGGCGCGTTGCAGCGGACGTTCCAAACGGAATATTGGATGGTCGTTTGCGTGCAGCACTTTAGTCGATGACGACGACGACACTTAAGGTCTTAATACTCGCTGTTTGTGTGATAGCTGTCAACTGACCGAGTTAAGAGTTTGATAAGAAAATATAATATTATGTTGTTAACACCACGTATGGCTTAAAAAACAATTATGTAGTTGACGTCGCATGTTCCGTCTCGTGACAATGTAAAGAACCGAAAGGTAATTATTTTGTTTTATTCAATGCGACGGTCACGCTAGCATTTTTTTTTCCGTCATCGGGATTTGTACTATTTTCTCATTCGTTGCCTCTGTTCGATTCAGACAAAGGTAAACCGCGATGAAATCAACAAATTGTAATAAAATAATTACACAGCACTAATACCGCCCCCGAAGCCTGAGACAGAGAACGGAGACACGACGAATTTTCGCCATTTCGCAGAAAATAATATAATATTATATAGTTAAAAATGTTTTTCCGCTTTTGTTACACGAACTATCGTTAAAAGTTAGTAGGATAGTAACTACAGAACTATATATTGAGATTAATTTCAAAAAAGTTTCTTTATTCATGACTTAAAATGATTTTTAAAAACTTTCTCTTCTCATTTTTTTCTCTCTCGCTATTTTCTTTATCCTCTAATTACTCGTAAAATACGATTTAATATCCACGATACACCGTCGGTCTGCGAATAAAAATACTGAAACATAATGCACTATGACCAATAAAATGTTACCCAATGACGATTGACGAATATTGACTACACATTTTTGAATAGGTTGCAGGGAATTCATTATTTATATTCAATATATTTATCTAGGTTACATTAGTGATTTATTCAAAAAAAACGACTTCAAACAATAAATTAATATTTTCGTTTTATTTTTAACCAGCAGTCGATAAAAATAATATGAGCGTCGATGTATTTTTCGTTATTATGTACCTACTTATAATAACAACTATTTATTTGTTTATGACGTATATAGCTGCAGGCGCCAAGCAGTCATAATACCTTATCACTGCAGGGTTAAAATACGCGAATAATCTTGCATCTCTTTTTTTGAGTAACGGCAATATTTCGGTAATACATGTTTACGATATGAATGGTTATGGTTTTTTACACAAATAGCTATTACACGATATTTTTAGTTATCATATTTTGTTTCAAACCAACTGAACAAAATATGCTATAATATAATGTTGTATATGTTGTATTATATAGTCTGAAATAAAACAGATGTAATCCATCGAAAACTTGGCAAACGCGATAAATAAACACGAATGAAGCGAACATGGTTTAAAACACTCAATGATTATATTGTTCAATGTTAATACTATATTTTTATAATAATTCACAAAAGTATCCATTTTTTGTTTTGTGTTCTGTCATTTTTATCGATTCAAACATTTATTTAAAAAAAATATTCTACTGTAATAGGTACTAATTCAATTTTAATGTTAATATTATTACATTAAAATATGCTTTGTATCGATAAAATAAAAAAGAAATAGGTACCGAAGAACCATAAAATCCAAGAAATTTATAACACACCATACCTATTATTCCCTTCTGGTTATTTTGTTACGATTTGGAAAATAATTCACTGGAGATCAATAGGAAAATCAGAATTAAAACCTAATTCATGCTGAATAATATGTTATCTTAGATTTATACAACCTATTTATTATTGATTTAAACATTCGGAATCTGGCACCGAAGTTACTTTACGTACGATGTGTATGGAATCTGAACTTTCATTAGGTTAAAGGCGTACTTCACTGTTGGTGTTCGGTTAACACTTTATTGGCCAATAAAATACCACTAAAAGTTTCATGTAGTATTATTCCTATAGATTGGAAATCCAACTTAGACAAATGTGTTTAAGAATCGCCCCGTATTGTTTTCAATAATATTGTGACAAGCAAATTTCAAATGACAAAAAGCACTATGTTAAATATGTCAAAGAATTGTAAAAAAGCTCGTCCGTAGTGTTTAATATTATCATATCCAGACAGTTTTAAGGTTAAACGTGTTTTTAAAACGTATTAATATTGTCATGTAATTTAAAATAATAATAGAAAAGTTTACGAATTTTAGTCTAAATTTTTTTTTTTTTATTAATTTGTTTTCATCGTTCAATTTATTTTTATTATACAATGTATTGTGTCCATTCAATAAATAAATTATAATTTTTCGTCAATTTATGAACATGTTATATATTATTGTGTACAATCGATGTGACAATACAGTTATATTCGAAACGCGTTTAACTATGATATTAACTTGAAGTTACTTAACATTAATCGAATTGATACGTTATAATAATAATAACTGTCGAAATTCGGTTTTATCCTTTTTTGTTATAAAAAAAAAAAGGTCGAAACCCACCTGCACAATATTGATTTTGTTTATACGTACAATACATTCCACAAATTAAAATACAATTATCAGATGTAGAATAATCATCCACTAATAAAATTCCCTTCTCAAGGAAAATATCGTGATATAATTTGCAATGTAAACGTAATTTAATATGCATTAAAAAATTAGTCTTTTATTTTTTGTGGAAATCGTACAAAACTTCGTGCGTTACATTTATGCGATGAATGCACCATACAATTTTTATTCAGAGTTTATTATCGATGCTTTCCATTATATTGTTAATATTGGAATATATTGCAAGAGCTCTGCATTGAGGACATTCTATATAGAGAAAATATGTTTAAAAACTATTCCGACACACAGTGTCGATTCCTTATGTGAAACTTGATTTGTCATGATATCCACGAGGCCAAGATGACCACCAAATGTTTGTAAGTATTTAGTCGTCGGCTCGTTTATGACGTTGGCCGGGGTACACTGCAGTGTGGAAGCGATGATTTACCTTTGTACCCCACCAGCGTGTCGTCGTTTACTTCTGGATTTAATATCATGTTTTTATTCAAATATTATTTGATGTAAAATTAATTAACTTTCATTTCAAAAATTCTATTACTAACTATGCGTATAACAACGAACTGTTCTGTACGAACTACATTCAAAGCTCTGCTGCGTTGCATTATTACACCATGCCACGCACATATTTTCTGTACAATTTTATAATAATTTATTATTTTACATTAGATCCTGTAGACTAGTCAAAGTATATGTTACTACATAGATGAGACGTTACGACGTGATTTTAACGTAAAATATAATGTTTTCGATATTTTTATCGTGTTATTATTATATTATTATGGAATATTTTTAGATGAGTTTATCTAGTGAAAATTCTAGTTGAAAAAGTTTCTTAGCAAAAACTTTTATTTCACATAGGTAGGTAGTACTTAAAAATAATAAAACACAAGACAAAAGAAAAAACAAGACGTGCATTATACATATTTACTGATTGGTAATATACCGAAAGATGTGAAAGACGTGAAAGACGTTAATTCCTATTTTTATCAGTTGGTTAGTGTATATATAGCACTGCATTTAAATACCAATTTACCACTATTATAGCATCCTACCTATATACTATTATAATATAGTGGACCCGGTTTCTTTCTATACGACTGAAAAAGTAATGAATAAATTAATTTCAATATGATGATTTTGTTGGTTTTCGGTGTTCGTACAATATTTTAATTCAAATATTACATGATATTATTATATATTTACCGGAATTATAACATGGTATTCGAAATGTTATTATAATTTGCCACTATATTATTGTCTATATGACTATATATAATTACAGCGTAGTGACCACTTTTTGAACTCATTTTGGGACCAAACCACCAAAGTTCATTAACTGAATGAGAGAATAAGGCGATAGATAAATAAGAATTAAGATGCATAATATACATACTTTTGCATTGCAATGACAAATAAACAATTTAAATTTGGCCATGTACTGATAAATATTCATTATTAAATTGTATTTATTTATGTATTTCAAATGTATGTTGGACTTACTCTTTAATAAAGTCAAAAAACATAAAAAATTATAATAATATAATATATTTTTTTTTTCATATTGTTTTGTAAATAATGACTTCAAATTATGTAAAAATATGTTCTTAAATATTTTATACTTTTTGATGGGAATAGGTCGAGGAAATAGTGTTCAACGTCAAAATATAAGCGATAAAAACGGGAAAATGGGCTAAAAATTGAAAATATATATTAACCAGTGAAGTGAGTCTAGTAGTCGAATAATTGTCTATGTAGAATTATACATGTAAATTGGAACCAACCTGTTTGAGTCCAATGGGTGAATTAGCTCACTAACCGTGAGACCAATAAGTGGTGAACACTGCGAAGTATTTATTGATACAGATTTGAGTTTTTTTGAAAATACATATTACGTATTAACAAATTTTCAAATTACTGCCGAACTCTGCGAAAAAATACACACACGTTCATAATTGGATAATAATATTGGATTGACCCCCCCCCCCCCCATCAGGACATATGAGTGCCCATACTACTGGATACTATTATTGATTAAAAATACAGTAAAACCACCTTATAATAGAAAATAACAACAGTCCCCTATAACCATATCCCATATATTTTGGTTTCCGGAAGGCGGAAACTCCTTTATAACGGAATAATCTGTTGGTATCGAACGATTCCGTTGTAAGGAGGTTTTTCTATAAATACTGTATTTATAATTAATATATATTGTATTAGTGTAGTTACAAAATATTGTTTCCCCTCTCCAAATCTGTGCTCTAAATCCGTGCACGTGACAGTAAAATATTAAATATAAATTACATTTTTTTAATCATTCTATGTAAATATTTTTGAAATACAAACAAAATAAATATATAATACTAAAAAAATATGTATAATAGATTCACAAAAAAATTAAAACGTGGTTGAAAAAGGAAACATCGAGGTGGCAATTTTGGTATGTTTTAAATATTCCTCATTAGTATTCATTACATTTTTTTCTTTATTACTCACACACTTATTTTCACACAAAATCTTATAATTATATTCCTGTTTTTAATTATATTATAGGTACACCAAATATGATTATTAGTATTTTAATAAAATAACAGTGCATCTGCTATGTAGTATACTGCTTTATAATATTATATCAAGTCCATTTTTATGCCAATAATTATAAAAACCATTGATCAAAATTAACATTTTCGTAATATAATTAAAATTTTTACATTATTATAATCAGTAGTGATTATATTTTTCTTAATCTAATATCGATCTTATGTTTCGGCTGTAATAATATTGTGTCAACACTCAACAGTAATATATTCCTGAGATCTTATCATTATCACAAGCTGCAGACTTTCACGAGTTCATCTAAACAGACTCTAACCATTATTTTGGTATAATATCATATCTATATTAACATCAGGCGATAAAGTGTAAAACGTAATTTTATTTGTCTTTATGTGGACATTAAAATCACAATTGGCTTAAACACATTGCACTTTTTAAAGTCGTATTATATTTATTCAAAAATAAGCAGTGACACGTTTGTTTGATTGTGTTCACTATTTTAATCCACCTTTGCGTGTAACTTGACTTTAGTTTTGTATTTTAAGATTATGCGAGAGCATATTATAATAAAAAGGCCAAACCTATTAAAGAATGTTTATTTTCAGAATGATTTTTTTAAGTTCAAAATTGGTCGTGCTTGTCGTCTTGTTCATTAATAAGATTATAACTTATCAGGTATTCATGGTAATAATTGCATCTCTCGTGCGGCGTTTATAATGATTTAAATTTTATTTAGCTAATAAATATTGGCGAAAAAAATAATTTTATTTACCAACTTTAATTAGAGTGTTAAAAAATATAAGATTGCATAAATATGCGCCAAAAAGTGAATATTTTATACAAAATCGTTGAATTCTTCTCGCTGTAGAGATTCAAAAATATTACGTTCAAATTTATATTTTTAAATATTCAGGCCCGAATACGCACATTTGTCACATAAGTTTGTATAAGTCTTAGCTTTTACTTATATAAAAAAATTCACAAACGATCTTATATTGAGAAAAGTACCCATACAAATAAATATTATTTTAAGAAATGGTTTTTATGTTTTTTTAGATTCACAACAGTTTTTATCGCTGAGAATATCTTATTTATGAATTGCCTTATTGTATTGTTGTCATTTTTATTGAACGAACTCTTTTGCATTTTATATATATAATTAAGTATACAATTTACGTATTCTTCACTCGAACATTAACAAATTGCGCATAATTACATAATCTTGTAATACTTGGTGTAAAATTCTCTAATGAATTCAATTTATTGTAAACTGATTGTAATTTTTTAGTTCCGAGTAGAGAAACGACACTATAGTGCGCTTACACCGATGTGTTATTGTCGTTGAACCTCATCAAACTAACACAGTTATGAAGTATGTTCAGTGACCGAAGGGGGTCGACAATTTTAGGTATATTACACCTATATTAAAAACTACTTAAGAGTATCCGAAATTATATTATACTACAGATAAATTACCTTTTAAAAATAATATTAATAATTATCAATAAACATAGTTTTTCAAGATTTTTTTTTTTTCAATAACTCCTGACTCCGTACACTATATTATGTAGTAATAAATAAATTATAAACATGAACGGATTTATCATAACTATACAGTGCACACCTACCTATGGAAATAATTAAAATATCATACAATACTATTAGTGTATGTCCGCATACGTAGAGACATAGAGTGCGTTTCCGATTTACACTGCACAGTAGCAGTATACAGGTTTAGTTATTTATACTTTATGTAGTGGGATGTGAATCGTAATGGCACTCTCGTATAATATAATTGTCTCTAATGGGTACATTTAACAGTTTTGATATTTTTTTTTTACCATAATGCTTTATACTACCCTCTACAACGCGTTTTAAATTTTAATATAATTAAATAATTTACGACGTATGTTGAAAATATATCCACCAACTATGTACGATTACTGAATTTTAACGGCTGAAATAAAGGCACTATTATGGTATCCAAAAACCATCTTTGAATTGAAACGCGTCAAGTATAAGTATATATGAAGGATTAAGTTCTGCAGTGGACACGTCGAGTACACAGTGGCCAGAGGACTGACCCTACCCTTCCGATAAATGACTTAGTCGGTATAGGAACTATATACTATTATTAGTATGCATTACCTTAAAACGTAAGAGTTACGTTTTGAATTACTTTCAAGTTACAAAATATAATTCATATAACTATATATTCGAGTTGTGGTTATTTTTATTGATGTTAAAGACAAAATGAATAATTTCAAATCGAATGTGTAGTGAGTCTAAATGACAATGCAGTCGAACTAATTTTTAATTGTGTTTCCCTGTATATCATTAAAAGTCAGGGAGGTATCTTAACAATACAATAAACATATAACTACTGCTTTACTTTTGGTATATTATTTTATATATCATTGTTATAATATTATCAAGTGTGGTGTGTTGCCAATAGTATTATATCAATTTATACACTTTGAAAAACATATTATATAATGTTTGGAGAAGTCGAACCTTTGATTTGAAATTACAAACATTCAGCTAACGGCTTAGTTCTGACCATACAATATAGCTTTGGAATTTAAATTAAAGGTTGCTTTCAATAAGCCACATAGAATTTAGTAAGATGTATAATATTATGTATATTATATTATTCTAGTTATGTTATAATATCATGCCAAGCTTGTAAAATATAAATATGTTTTCTACATTTATTATTATAAATTGTATTAAAAAAAAAAAAAACAACTAAACAAACAATAACAATAGTGTCGTAACTCGTAGGTATTGAAAAGTCATATTATAATATTATAGTATAATACGTGTACGTACGAAAGGGTGGGCCACATGTCGACATTTTACTGCTAAAAGTTTGACTATAGTTGTGGACTGTGGTGTTATAAATTAAAACCGATTCTCAGTGGAGATTTTTCCATTGTGTTCCGGAAACATTTATTATAATTCGTCAAACCAAATATGTTAATGCTTTTGTTTCAGCACAATAACATAAATGGTAAGCCCATCACGTCCGAACAAATATTTTAAGGATTTCAAGTTCTATAACAAAATTGTAAATTTGTTTTTAGTGTATGATACGTTTACGCAAAACTGTGGGATAAAAATAATATAAAATAAATCTTCTGATCGTCCTATTGTATCGAAATTCGGCGATGTTTACTTTTCGATTGAAAAACAATCGTGGGAACTATTACGAGAAAACCACGTATGTGCATTATAGTTCTAATTTGGAGAATTTACTACAAATAAACACAACACTGAAAATAATTGAATTTAAATCTAATCTACAACGAAATCGTAAATCCTATTTAAAACCATCAATGATCTATCCACCTATTTGATAGTGGCGTCAAATCACTCGAGCGACTATACTATTATAATGATTGGAAATGTTTGTTATAAAATCTCTGTATATTATACGTAACTGTAGTGAACAATACTAATAACAAACTTTTTCACTCCGAAAAAGGAACTATTGAATAATATAAGAAACTATGATAAAATAAAATTCGTATAATATTATATGGTATTGTGTAGGTGTAGCATTAACCGTGTTTTTCATACCCATAAAAACCCAAAACGGGTTGTGTACCCCCGTAAAAACAAAATATGTACTCACTGGATGACCGGGACCGGTATTATTTTATAGTTATTGCGGAAAACGGCAAAGTATAGAGGATATACAATTTTTTTGTTTTTGGCTTATTTTCAGAAAGGACAAGCTAGTATCCAAGCGGGTATGACACTTAAAATGTGCTCGATATCTCTAATAAATAAAGAAAAAGAAAAAAAAGAGTGTGCACCACTATAACCTAACCTATAATACAGCGTGTTTCACCAAACACTATTACTCCTAAATTTACATTTGAAAATAAATTTAATCAAAATTTGATTTTTTCAATTTTTAAATGTTCTTTAACCATTTTTACGAAATATAAAATATGTTCATCGGTTTAACACGAATTGTCAAATTTTGAGGTCACCGCATAGTCTCCGTATCTTCCAAATCCATAATCATGGACTAAGTATGGAGTTATGTTATTCAAGGTACACAGAGTCAAACGACTCAAAAACTGTTCGTTCGAATTTTGATTTTGACACGTCAGCCTAAAAATTAACCGATAAATAATTTACACTAGAAAGGGCGGGGGAGGGGTGTTCTTATTGAAAAAAACAGAAGATTCTATGTCCGAAAATCATAAATAGAATACCGTCTACATTCCGTTAGTAAAATATGAAAAATGTGGATGAGCACGCTTGCAGGTGGATCACTCTGTACATCACACTATACAGCTCTATATACGCGTCCAAGTCGTAAACGAACACTCGCAACTTGCAGGGCCACGCTACATCTGCGCATCGCCTCAACGTGAAATTAATAAAAGTTATTGTACATTTTAATGCGTCCGAAGGGTCTTGCTGATTTAATTGCACCGTGCGAATATTTTTATCTGTGGCGGCCGTCACGCGATTGCTTTCGGGTCCGACCGAACGACCGCGTTTCCTTCGTATATTCGCCTCGTCGTCTTAGCTTTCGTTCCGCGTCCTGCCCGAGACACTCGATTACGGTTTTTCGTCGAGACACGACGCCACTGCGCCACTGGTCGTGTTGTCTTCGTTTTACGAACGCACTCAACAAACACCGAGCATTTGAGTTCAGTGGTTCCCATTTTCCGCAATAGCCTCTAATGATAATATATAGAGAGAATACTGGCCGTTATATCAACCCCAAAAGGGATTTCTGTTGTTTCCCGTGGGTTTTTTTTTTACAACGTATTGTTTTATCAGAATTCTTAAATAATTTTTCAATTATTGTTATGATTCACGTACTCATACTCATAAATATCTCGAGGACGAAAACATCGTAAAACACTCACATTTCAGTCTGCTAATAGGTCAATAAATTATTCTACCTATTATTAAAGGTCATTAGCTTATTACGGAAAACTGGAACATCTGAACACAAATTGTATACGTCGTGCGTTAGTAAGACGGGGACAACACTTCTTGCAGTCGTGAGGGGGGGGAGTCCTTTTAATGGTATTCGGATTGTTTTGCATTGTTTACGCCGGACGCGTGCGTGACAGCTGCTGCAAACGAACGACTGCTCTTGTGAATAATTTCCATGCTCACCTCACACCTATGATACCAGGGATTCACCTAGTGATGTAAATTTTCATGAAAATTATTTTTTTATTAATTTCTTACCTAATATATTCCTTGATATTATATTTTAGTATAATATACTATAACTAGTATATTTGAACTAAATAATTATATTTAAAACAGTGTACTTGTATTACCATTTACCCATTTAAATATTATTTCGGTAGAATTTTATTGACCATAGTATAGGAAATCTAAAATACAAATTAATTTATCTCGGTAATAAATGTACAGTTTTATCAATTATTAAAAATGTTGTATCAATAGAAATGTTGAGTGTATAAACGCTTTTCAAAACTCCTACTGATTTTTTTTAATTTTGACCTAATCAAAGTACCAACTAGATTCACATTCATACCAGAAAAAAATGCTGAATCAGAAAATTGAAGCATTTTTACTTCCCCAAAAGTTGATGACAGAAACGTAAATATATATTTTTTTTTAAACATTTCTTTATACATTTAAATACATTCATCACTCCGCTAGAATATGAAATTGAGGGAGAAAAACTATGGCGTTTTGAAATTGTTATTTATTTAATTTATTTTTAATAATTATTATTACATTTATCTGAATGGACCAATTGGGTATGTCATTAATTACACGTGGACAGCAGCAGTTGTATTAAAATTAATTTAAATCGTACAAAACGTGGTTTGCACTATAACACAGAGCGTATCAGTTGATGTCAGTGAACATGATCAGTTTATATTATACTTTAATCACTTGGAACAGAAATAATTATCAATTTCTATCAGTGAAAGCGAGTTATGTTATTATTGAATCGGCTTAAGCGTCAGTGATCATAAATATTGAATAATACAATTTGTATATTAAACAAAAGGATGTTATTAGAATATTTTAAGATACTGATGATTTTAATTATAAAATAATACGTGACTAAATTAAATACTTACTTATAAACATCAACAGAGTTTTTTTTTTAATAAAATGAAACACTCAAATTTGTTTAGTTAAAGTATTGAATTTAATGACAATTACGATTTAAGATATCTTAAAACTTGGTAACAATGCCATGGATGATACATTCTACAATATAAATACCTCCCCTACTGTAATAAACTATACAACTATTGTAGTTTATAAACAATTTGAACACTAATTTGGTAATATTAAGTTGGTAGCAGTTTGTATAGATAAGTACGTATTATGTCAAACAAAATAAAAACCTGAAATTTTCTTCAAAAATAAATCGTTGGTAATAACCAATGCACATGTGGTATTAATAATTAGTGGTTATAAATATTATTATGTTTTTTTTTTGTACAACGTAAATGTGATAAATTCGCAAAAATACTGTCAACAAAAATGTTGTTATGCGTGAAGATACGTGGGACGGACGTAGTTAAAAATCGTCGATGTATTTAATAGAGGTCAGCCATTAGGGGAGATGATATGTCTCGTTTCACTTGTTGTAATTACCAACCTCCACGTACCAGACAGCTTTTTCACCACCACACATGGATAAGACCGAGGGACACACATCCGTGGTATTTCATTTGTTTTTATACTATTTTCAAACTATTAGGAATACGAATTAAACGCAAAAGTGATTCACTATTATAAAAAAAAATCACCTATATAATACAATTTCATTGACATATTATTAGTATAATATATTATACAAAAATGCACCATAATGAAATTCAATTTAAATTTTAGAGGACACAATCTTGTTGTATCTGATAGTAGATTTTATGTTTGTTTTTATATCTTTTCGACTGATTTTTTCTTTTATAAAAAGTAACATAAAATATTTTATAACTTCAAACTGTTACAGCAATTGTTTGATAACTACCTAATAAAATGTTAAAAATGCAATCTATTTACTTTTCCCCAATCAAATAATTGATGTACGAATTCTTGATGGA
Source organism: Acyrthosiphon pisum (assembly GCF_005508785.2). Classification (NCBI taxonomy): domain Eukaryota; kingdom Metazoa; phylum Arthropoda; class Insecta; order Hemiptera; family Aphididae; genus Acyrthosiphon; species Acyrthosiphon pisum. The sequence continues at coordinate 103,671,784 of NC_042495.1, read as the reverse complement.
AATTGTAAATCTCGAACGAACCAAAAAATATATTGGTTTAACAATATTGGGTTTTTTTCATGTATGTGCCTGCTATTCAGGTAAGTAAGGGAACTCTAAAAGTTTCATGTCTCAACGTCTGAGATGGAAAATTTCATTTTGTGGGTACTTTAAAAAGGTCATTCTTTGATTTACACAACAGTTCTCCTGTGTGCAAGAAAAAATAAACTGCCGACAAATTTGAAAATAATAGGGAACATATGACTGCGTACCTGTATTGAAGAAAATATATTTTGGTATTTTCTTTTGTAATTCAAAAATACAATAAATAATGAAACATCATAAAAGAACACTGATAACAGGTTACAGCTTGAAATCGTCTTTGAACAATGGTATATTATGACAATATAGATTACGTTTATAAAAACATTACTAATATAATATAAAACCTACAAGATGTATTGTTTCGATGTGAGTGAAGCAAGACGAGATTTCAATACCATATAAACTTACGCATCTTATTTTTAGACACTTAGCGTGGCAATTAATACATAATTTATCACACGGCGCATTGTATAGGCAATTATGCTACGCTGCGTGTTAAAGCAACATTTTTAACTGTTCGATATCTGACTTGTATAAGTATTACACTTATTGTAATTTTTGTAAAAATTGGTTTTGTTCTAAGTTGTAATACGGTTCATGTCTCAGCACTATTATTTTGGTGTAAGATATTATTATGTTTTAATCATCGGATTGTGTCATTTACTGTTTTCGTTAGCCAAAGTATTAATAACTGAATACTGAATAGCGTAATTTGATAGATGATTATTATACAATTATAATTTTAATTTATAATTTGATACATGAAATATGTTCAAGTACTTATAGTAACATTTATGTGATGCGAGTAACCTTGTATCAAAATGCATTTCTAAAAAATTTAAAATCACACACTTTATGGATGAAAAAGTAAATACAAAATTGAGAGATAAACAACTGTGTACACTGTACCTATTAATAATATATATTTTGAAGCAATGGTTATTCACAAGACTCGAAAACAATTTTGAGTGGAGCTTTTATAAAGCACTTGTTGGGATTTAGGAACTATAAATATTTTCCACAAAACTGTCGATAACATTTTAATCTTCTTTCAGGAATTTCATAAATAGTCGAAAAAAATGCAATGAACTAGGTTAATTACTCTGTTATATAAATAATGTCTATACAGAATTATTGGATCGTGGATTCCACTGGAGGAGTCGATGCCTTATGATAAGTACATAATTATTATTAAAAAAAAAAAAAAACACTCATCACTCTACATAATCTAAGATACGAGTTGTGTGAAATCGTTCGTTCTTCGAAGATATTCAAAACACGGATAGCTGAAGTTTTCAATTATTCTTCGAGTTGACGTCTTGTTATCAGCGGGATTAATCAGTTTGCCCTAATTCGTATATTTCACGAACAATCATATTTTTTCACAGCTGGATGTCATTCCAACCAAATAGAATAATTTCTAAGAAATTAATATCACACAAACACTATTGATCGAATCGTTGCACGAGCAGACTGTGAAAGTTTCTCACAACTTAAACTCTCGGACGATTAATGAATAAATGAATAAAATAACGGATAGAACAACAATACATTTTGGCACATACCATAGAAAGGTGTTGGACATAATATTATGATCGTAATTTTTTTGTTTCATCCACTGATGATACGGTACAAACATTTTTAATATTTTCATCTACCTAACTAGTTTTCGGAATTTTAATCACTTATGTATATAATTCATCATTCTGTTACCTATATTTATGCACCAAATGTTTTAACATAATACAACGAAACTCGATTATTTTATTCCTTATCGTGTGAATACTTTCTTGGAAGTGGCTGAACTATTTCACGTTAATAGAATATTATCTATCGATTTTTTTTCCCCAAAAGCTATTAATTTGTTGTTTACATTTTCGAGCACATTCTGTAGTGGTTCGGCGAACCGCTGCTATCTTGGTTTCATTAATACCAGACGAACCATAAACGGTACTCACTTACCGTCTTCAAGAAATCATCAACTATACGCCCGAACTGATGTTTGTTCAGTTTCGCTCGTTTAACGCTCGTTTGTTTACACACTCGATGTATATTATGTAGATCGAATTCCTTGCCAGTGAGACGAGATAGGAATAAAACTATGATATTTTTCCAATCGAACGTGTATATTATTATCTAATATTATGAACCCAAGTAATATGACTGCCAATCACTACCGAAAAGACCTCACGGTGTACAATGATGATTGAAAATCCTATCTGGCTTATTACAAACCACGAGTTGTGTAGTGGCGTTAATGCGTGTCCGGTGTTTAAAAAAAAAAAAAAACGTTTAGAAATATCGAGTCGTCATATCGCATTGGTTATAGTATCGTAGACATGATGAGAACAGGTGTGAGCGGTATTGTGACAAAATCCTCGTTGAGGTGGTCGAATAATCATGGTTATTCTTCATAATATCAAAAGAGTTGCGAGTGAATAATCGAATACAAAATAAATAACCGAAATACTCTGCTAGAGAAAAATCGAGGAAGCACTGTTATTCATTTAAATAATTTTTCATCTGTTAATTTTTTTTCTCTGCACGAGAAAATACATAATATATTATATATTATTATTATTATCCATCACGATGATTATTGCGCGACGAGGAAAAATGTTTTATTGCGCGGCGCTAAAAAAAAACCGCCAGTTATTTATCATCGGACCGAAATGCGTTTTCGGTAGTAAGAGTATTTTTTTTCACACTGCATTATGTATAATAGCAGTTCGAATGGCTAATGGGTTTCGGCATAAATATAGATAAACTGCATTGTTATAGAGATAAGTATTTTCCTACAGCCGGATCGGTTTTCCTTTACGACCGCGTCACACGCGCGGGAATAAACGTTTTCCTAGTTTTCTTTTTTCACAGTCCCTTTAAGATATGCATATATAAACATAAAATACGCGCATAACGGCGGCCCCGGTGACAACGCTCGTGTATACACTTGCACTGCAGATATATATACCTAACCTAACCCAAAGCGCATAATACGGTCGTCAATAAAACCGCAAGACCCGATCACAATCGTACGATAGACAATGTAATATTTCCAACGTATCGATGACACAATAGCGCGTGCAATAATAATATCACACGCGTACATCGTTCAAATGTACGAAACAATGAATACCGAAATGGGACAGGTTGGTCGTACAGTAAAATATAACAATGTCGGTTATGTATGATATAGAGACGTTATCCACTGTTTTTGGCACATAAGCTATTATGCCGCGGTGCCTGCACTATACATGGTATAATAATATACTATTGCATAACCGCGTTCGGTATAGCTGGTACGTCGCCGCCGATGACAAATTAAGTCACCTTAATGTCGGCTCGAACGATGGCGATATTTTGTCTCCATATCTCGGCCATACCCAGCGTATCATATTATATTCATATCGGATGAGATATTTTTTTCAACAAACAGTCATCGTTATTTCGAATGTTTTAAGACTTTTAGAAATTATATTTATGTTGTTTAATTTCTACTCATCACGAAATAGAGATTTTACGATTAAACCATTCAATCGTTACAACCAATCGGTTTTCTATTTTTACTTTAAAATTATGTTAAAACATATGATTATGTTTTTAAAAAATATTGCTTTTCAATGAATTCGAATTATATGAAAAATATTCCCAAAAACGTTGGGCTATAATTTTAGAGATAATGATAGTTTTTACTGTTAAAACGAATAACTACCTATGTATAATATAATATATGTATGCATATTGCATATTACATAATATATGTGCACCTACCACTTACTAGGTATATTATGCATTACTCGTGAACCGCGGGTACGACAATAAAGAAGTTTTTCTTTTCGTTACCGCCGCACTGTTAAAATATCATTTTTCTTCTTTTACTACCGCCGCCGAGTCGTAAAAACTAAAAAGTAATACGCTTTGAACGCTTTATTTACGTTTAATTTGTCGTTGGAAATTGTATTTTCCTACAACGCACTATATACGCTCTACGGCAGACTGGAAGTTTTTTTTCTTGAAAACGCCCATATACAGTTACATGACTTTGAGGTTCAGTTATGGAATATTAAAACGAAATCGACAAACTAAATATTATAGAAAATTTAATGGTAATGGACGACGACGATATCGACGGAGACGACGACGGAGGCTTGTACAAAAACGAATTGCGTATATATATGATATTTAGAGACTTATTTTTAAGGGACGCGGTAGCTGGTATTTACTTACTTCCGTTTATATGTACAGTCGATTCGTCGTTACAAATTGCAGGGCCATTCCCGTGGTATTCGGCCGTTTTTCATTATTTACGTCTACATATTATACTACGTTGTTAAAATGTAGTTTGGACGGATTAAAAACAATACCTTCAGACGAATTCCGAAGAAATAATAAATGTTTAATTGTTCGCGCCGGAACGTTAATTGCTTTCGAGTCGAATGATGTACTACACAATTAATGGGTTTTATTCGTAAGGGAGGTCGTGTATAGGTACGCGTAAATATAGTAGCAGGTATAAGACACTCACGACGTTCCTGAGTGGTCGCTGCTCCACGAAAGTTTGAAAGCTGAAAAATCGTCACACACAAATTATATTGTACAGTGCACATATATACACACGAGTCTGAAAAGTTTCGTCAAACTATTCCGAACAATTCCGTCCGACAGTGCAGGCGGCATAATATAACCACAATATACGCGGAGACGTTGTGGTAAGTACTAATAAGACGCGGCTAGATCGTTATCGGACTCGCTGTGAAACACGTTTCGAAATCGTTACGATTATAATGTATATAGTGTGTCTGAAAAAGGACGCTCGATTGTACACTGATATAGATGAAATGTTTTTGCTGTAAAAAAAACCAAAAAAAAAACCTACCATTCCGTTCGGGAGAAGTTTAAATTGAAACGGGAAAAACGATATAGGGCATATGACCATACTAGCACTACAACGGGAGTTAATTAATTGTCCAGTGAAATTATTGACCATCAGCCGATCGCAGCGGAGCTACAGTTGCATCTTTCGATGTCTTGTCGGAACCGTAAATTCTCGATGTTCATATTTGATCCGGACGAGGCCAAAAGAAATCATGTGGGCAGTCCGATGCAATCGAACTGTGCAGGCAGAACATTTCTTCCTTCGTCCTAAATCCGGCGTTCTTTTTGTGAAGACACTCTTTACATATTAAGTATACAATATTATTTACTAATGTTTTCGGTTTAGGTTTATCCGGATCGTTTGTAGACGATGAGCTCTAGTTATTATATAATGTGAAGGTTGGACACATTTTCATATATAAAACAGGATCCAGATCATGAATTTCTGAAATTATGCGATGTTATGCATCAAAACACGAAACCATTATAGCGTAACGACAAAAAACCCAGTATCATGTCCAAAAAATAATAAAGTATTAACAATAATCACCAACGTCCGTGAACAACCACGGCAACCGAAAACACCACTTACAATAATTTACATAATTATTATTATAGACATCATAAAGTAATATTCAAAATAATTTCTCGAGACAAAACATTAAAAGTTATTATGATGGAACAGCTTTCGGACATAACGATTCATAATACTAATATTACTGACTGTTCACATTTGTAAGCCACGCAATCCTCGTCATCGTGTATAAGGAATTATTCGGGAAAGGAACGAGGATACGATTTGTTCGTTTTCACGTCCGTCGGCCATCGGAGCCATCGAGACACAACTGTCCTACCAGGGGCGTATTTAGGTAGGGGCTATGGGTCCCATTGCCCAGAGCGGCAAATTTTTAAAGATTTAGAGGGGCGGCAAATTTTTATTTTTATTTAACAAAAAATTCGTTTGTCGTCACACATGTAGGTATTTTGAAAGATTTACTATTTTATTTATAATATTTTTTCACTCTTAACTGGTACAATAATGTTGTTTAAATGTCTAATTATACCTTCCTTGTTGAATGTAACATTAAAATTTTAAATTAGTATATATTTATTATATATATTATATGCAGTATGTTAGTAAATACATTTACTGTTGAGGGGGGCGGCAAATATGTGTTGCCCCTATCCTGAAATTCCTAAATACGCCACTGTGTCCTACCCAATGTTATCATAATGTTTTGTCAGGCTGCGATGGTGGAAATAAGCAATAACTACTAACCTGGGTGTATAATATTACAATATCGCTGTGGTTATGAACGGTGAGCGACGACGTCCGGCGCACTACCTATGTACATAATAATTATATAATATGATATTACATCGGTTCGCATTTTCGTACCATATCAACACGTGATAACATGCATGCATATTGCATACAGGGTGACTCGCTACCGTTTTCCGTTTTCCTGTGTTGGTCAAACACGGGAAATCAGGAAAACGTTGTGGGTCCCACGAACCCGCATTTACATATTATTATTATATTATAGATTCGCTAATTTACCGGAAATACGCAATGACGGACGATTAATTGCTATCGGCCGAGTGCGTTCATGTATGATTATTGTTGTTATACTGCTATAAATCGTGTTCGATTATACTGTGGTATTATTGTGTTACTAGACGCTATATCGACGCAGAGACACCGAAAATAGTGAATTTGGTTTGCAGCTCGACCATTAGTCATTAACCGCGGAAACGATACGAATTTCTAGCAAACTATATTATTATAGTTAATTCTCGTAGACGACCGACGGTATATGGTTCCAATAGTGGTGCGAGGTTCGGGGGTGGGTTTTGACCTGTTACACACAGGTGTGGTTATATTTTTATCCTCCCATATTGCCTTGTAGCCATTTCCACTGCCAAATTTGTAATCGCGCGTTTTTGTGCCATTGGAACCTGCGCAGAGCACAATAATTTAACAATTAATTTACGCTATATAGACTGAACACAACAGATCGTCAGCATGATATGGTAATGCCAAGCGTAAGTACGTATATTTTTCGGAAAAGCCTATTGGTCGTGATTAAAGTGTAAGGTATCAGCTATTATGGGAGAGACCATATTTTTCGTCCAAAAATGAAATCTTAATATTAATATTATTAAATATTGACATTATTTATTTAATTTGTATTATATAGCTGATATGACGTATGCAAATATGTAATTATGATAAAAACTACTCCAGGCTTGAGACTGACTCACTGACTTTGGATAGCGTGCACGAGGTAATTTTCATATATGATGTATATCGTCGGATCATATTGATTTTCATATTCACTCCGTTTATATTTTTATTTAAACCTATACCCCCACATCAGTGTGGCCAGGTCGGAAGTCAACGCTGCTGTTTCAAAATATTCTCGTGGATTCGAGTTTTGAGATGAGAAATGATTAAATTCTTACACACAAGAAAATATGAAATCGATATACTAACAAATAAATTAAAGCGCTTAAAACCCGAATCGATACAATTTGTGTTTAAAGTTTCAGTAGCTTAGGGTTTTCTACGTAACTTTTTCGTATCGACGTTATCGACTGGGTTGAAATATTTTCGATAACGGAAACATCTATAACCGACCGAACGGTTTTCAATTGCATGTGTACGACGATATTAATTGTTTTGACAATATAAAATATTTTACAAACTATTTTGTATACTATCTAATGCATTAAAAACCCTATAGTCCATTATACCTAAAACCTTGAGGTGAATAATTCATGGTAATTGGTTACAGGGCAGCCGAATTAAAATATTAGTACAATATTTGCGATTTTTAAATTCGATTGTTCAAAGAGCTGTAGCTGAAAATATATCTGCGTTTATATTATTTTGTTTTAATTTATGGTAATTTTTCAACTTATATTCGAAGTAGGTATTATAGGTGTATTATGATAAAACGTTGGCCGAATTTCCAAATGAATATTTATGTGACACCTACACCGCAGAATTGGATATTATTTTCAATGTGCCTTGAACAATTAAAATATAACTCATCGCTATATTATAATAAGTATAGTAACCTGCGATATCTTTATGGCTTATATTTTTGTTTGAAAAACCGAAACGGGATCCTGCTTTTACGGCAGACTACGATATCTGGCGCACAGACAAGACGATAAATATAACATGCAAACGCCTAGAAGCGTAATCGACGTGGATATTACATTAATCTAACCGTTACACGGCTGATACGTTTTATACGTAGCTCTAGGTTTGATTCATTTAACAATAGTGTGAATCGTAAAATTGAAATATTAGGTCAAATTGGAGACGGCGACGATAAAATACGAAAACCTCGAGCACCGAATATATCCACGCACAGTCGTGTCATATGACAGCACGAGTTGCGCGTGACTACATTACATCGAAACTGTGTAAATCGGTTTTGCAGAAAACGAAACCACAAACGTTTAAAACGACACAGCGATATCGTCATGACACCGCTGATAGGTAACATAGTAACCAAGGTGAATGTATAGATATATATATCCACCTTGATAACGCTATTGTCGTCGGATAACGTTACCTGAAAGAATCTGTATACGCCCTCCGCCGTCGGCGTACAATCGTGGACCCTATCGTGGCGTGTCGAAGGTATTGTTTTGGAGCAATTGCTCCTTAAAAATTGTAGGTTGGCGAGTGGTCCCCCTGCCACAAAATACCTAACCACCTATACTTTATTCCAAACAAGTCTGGAAAAAAAAACCCGACAGAAACGCGTCGCTGTTTGCGCATGTGCAGTCTCGTTGGCTGCAGTCGACGCGGCCGACTATTGCAGCCAATCACAGCGGTTCTACCGCTAAGAGGCTCCGCAGTTTTTCCAGACTTATTTGGAACTGAGTATAGGTGACTAGGTATATCGTAGAAAAATCATTTCCAATCGTTACACACATACGCATATTTTGTAAATTATTAATTTAAACATTTTTGCTCAGTTGGAAATGCCGTTATAAACATCCGGGGGGTGGGTACCTTGTATGCATTTTTGCTCCTCACCAAAAATGAGTTCAACACGCCACTAAGTGGACCCGATCCGCGACCGATTTCCAATGCAAAAACAGTCTTTCTCGGTCCGTCCGAGACAATCCCTCGTGCCGAGAGGAAAAAAATTACAAGATAAGCGTCTGATGATCGCATTCTCGTAAACTCTCGGCCGCGCAGTACAATAGGTGTCATTTGCAGCTGTGGAGACGTAGTCGGTGACACATAATATCCATTAATTAATAATATTAATATCTAACGGCCCGGTCGGAAATTGTCGCAACCGTACAGAGTAATATGGCGAGCGAAGAAAAAGAGATAATTTTTTTCACATAATTATTTACGACGAAATAATATTATTCCACCACCGCTGCTGGACGGTTGACTTCGAGTTGATTTTATCAGAATCTAGCAGGACAAAACATATTATTATAATAATACGGAATTTATCAAAACGTCAAAAACATGAACGGGTATTGTATTTAAATCGTAAAAAAAAAATAATAGATTCGCGCTTCAAGCTGCAGTGACTACGAGAGTCTGCTTATTTTAGGTTTTTATCAAACTGCACATACAATTTAATACCATTTAAATTAAGAAGTAGAATGAGATCGATTTTTATGATTTAGCTTATTTTAAAATATTAGATACTATAGGTTGGGTTATAGTGTTTGGGGGGACACCTCACAACTTCCGCAGTGATTACAAGTCGAGACCTTGTAACTTTTATGAATTTTTTTTTTTTTGAATTATTTAATTGACTTAATTTGGAGAGAAATTACTGTGTTTTTCAAGATATATGGTAAGGTGTGGAAGTCTTCTTTTGATGAGTTCACCAGATTATTTTATGAGCAGTTGTGAAAATGTAATACCTTGTTCTCCTGTGTGTAACTGTGCTCTTTCATTTTGTCTTTCAGCTATCAATTGACATAGGTAAGTATTTACTTGTCCAGAGATAAAAGACTGATTATGAAGTGAGTTATTGTCTCTACTTATGGTGTTCGACAGTGTTGTGCTTTAGATAAATTATTTTGTATCTAGATAAAATAAAGATAAAAATAAAATTGACATCTAATTTTTATCTAGATAAAATTATAGCCATCTAGATAATTCATAAAATCCATAGCTAATAATTATTAATATCTATTTTACAATATTATCATTCAATATAAAATAGATAATCTGATAAGAAATCTAATTTGTATAACTTGCAAAAATTGGTTCTAAAATAGTTTTACATAGCATTTATTATTAATCATGACTAATGCACAGATATAAACTACTATTATAGTATATTATATTATTACTGTTGAATAATGACGATTTATTATGTCAATATGCATAGGAGATGCGAATTATTTATATAATTTTATAATATGGCCCATACGGGAAAGTCTCATGTTCATATACGACTTATGATTTTACGAATGCCGAAAGAGCCTTTACAAAAATTAGAACTAGAGATATCCCTCCATACATAGAGCTCCATACAACATTTTGTAACAATAATATTATAATAGTGTTATAATAACGTTCAACTAATATTATTCGTGATTATAATGTTATAATAATATTATTAAACAAAAAATTGCTGTCTGGGCGAGTATACTCTATGCCACCATAGGTCCTACGGGTAAACAGGGTTTAACATCATGTTGGTTTACGGGCTCGTTCCCTATGTTCAGACTTCAGATCATAGGTAAACGTAAACCGAATATTATATTATTATATTATATAAAAATATATTTAAATATATATTATTCATATATTCTGTATTAAAACTATGGAATATAGCATTTGTGTAATATACCAGTAAAAAGGGAAATGGTTACTTTGTACTCATATAGTTATACGATATTCAAAATTTCTTTAAATTTACTAAATAATTTAATAAATATTTATTAGGCTTAAACTTTAAATGTATGACTATTTAATAAGAATAAGAATAAAACCACAGTTTCTACAGTACAAATTAAGTAAATTTGATATGTCAATTATTAGAGCCTGGGTCTTAAGTTTTCACCAAGTGTACGCAATTTTATGTTTGATGGGTGTGAAAATAAAGACTTCATTAAATACAGAAGCGTATCACAAAATAACTTTTTTTTTGCATTACTCAGAATTTTTTTTATATGTTACAAACTTATCCTTAGTATGCTTGGAATATTGTCTAATTACGAAATATTGTAATAAAAATACAAATTTATTTTAATTTTCAATTATTAGTATAAATTTAAATTTTGAGGTAATACCTTATATAAATATCTAGATAACAATTATTTTATCTATCTATATCAAGATAAATTCAATTTCTACACTATCTATCTAGATATAGATAATTTTAAATTTAGATATCATCCAGACAGCATTTTGTAATTATAATATTATAATATTATTATAATAACGTTATACTAATATTATTCGTTATTATAATGTTATAATAATATTATTAAACAAAAAATTGCTGTCTGCTGTCTAATTTTTTTTTTCTAAGCACAACACTGGTGTTCGATATAGCTATATAGAAGCCGCCAATTGTATCACGAGTGCGGTTGGCTTATTGACTGTTTTTTCAATGCCTTGAATAATTTTTAAACAGTTGGTTTTTATAAGTCATATAAATGAAATGTACAACTAGGTAGTATATAATTTGGTCGTTGATGAAAAAAAGTGTGTGATAACTGTACATAATATTGTGGAGTTGAGTTCACAATTATAGTGTACTGACGAATGGTTAGAACTTGAAACGAGAATATTATTTATTGAACAGCACGAATTGATAGCCGAGATAAAATTTGCAAGAATATCGGTTATTTTCTATGAAAAAATTGGCCACTGTGTTGGTCCTGGTGGTGAGAGTATACTTCGCAAGCCCCCATTAGTACGCCACTGAAAACAAATTAATGTGAATGATACATTTTGTTTCCTTGAATTTCGGGTTTTTAATATAATTATTCGACTATTTTACAATTTATACTGTCAACTTTAGAGCGTCAACTCGTTACTTGGTGAAACGTTTGATGTTTGCTTCTTACACGACTATATACCAACATCATTATATTAAATGGAAAGAAGCATATCCGATAACATAAAATCTCTGTAAACTTAATATTGTACATCTATTTATTATTATATTTTTCTTCTAATAATAACAAACACTACAAACTACAATTTTAAATTTAACATAATATAGTCGATTACTTCAGGATATAGCCACTATTCAACATTACTAATTTAATTTTAAAAAAAAAGATATTTTGATTTTATCAGTAAATTCATCACAACATTATTTCTTTGGTTCCTTCTCTATCCTTTCCAAAAAAACAAACAAGCAATAATGGAAAATCCTCAATTATTTAATATGAAATTAAAACAATAAAAAAAGATCGCCTGACGACAGTGCTCGGGACAGGTTTTAAAAAAAAAAAACTCACGATAAAATATAATACTTCAATATTAGTCCTTTTACAAATTTAAATGTAAATCATGTGTTTAATAAATTAATGATATAGGTACTGCAATGACATGGCATATATCATCGATCGTACGATTGCTAAAATGTCACGTGGACAATTTTTAATTATTCTTTTGGTCCATTGCCAATTCAGTGTACTATGTACTTTTCAATTATTCACCGTTTGTGTAATACAATTAAAAATAATTTTCGCAGTTATTTATTATGTTTTCCAACTCTGTAAATCCACACATTTAAACGTATTTAAACGCTCTTTAAGTGTTGAAATAATATAATGTCGTGTGCTCCTAAATGAGCGATTCTAACTATCGTATTCGTGAAAAACAATCCATCCCATATTGTAATATTATGTCAAACGTGTGTTTTCGATGTGGTTTAAAACTGAAATGTAAATTAACTTACGCGTTCAACTTGGTAAAGTTACAATATTATATTAGTAGGTATACGTTATACACCATATTATACATAATATAATATAATATATGCTATGCAAAACCACAGCCATATTAATAACTATAATACCTAAAGGAAGTTTAGTTTCGTGTGATTACCGGTGTATAAATTTCTATAGAACCAAACGTTCATTGGAATCAAAATATAAAAACCAAATCTAAATTATATATGTTTGTAAGTTGTAACCATAATATGTATAGTGTCCCGGCTAATTGAATAACTTTTATAGAATTTATGAATTATGGGTTTAAATTTTAAATAAAATGTGATTATAATCATCAAATGAAATGCGATTACCTATTTCATTATTTTAGGCTAATATTAAAAATGAATTAATCTATTGGAATTTGCTCTTCTCTGTCATACATTTTTTTCCCACAACAATGTGTTTTTTTTTTTTTTTTTATTAAATTTGTAAGTATAATAAATAATAATAAAACAATTTACGTGAAAGATAAATAGAATCGAAATTATCTGCACCAGCCACCAATGTGATCACGTTGAGCGGAACTCACAGTTGTTCATCATTAAGGCTACGATTTATATGCATCGAAATGTTTTTTTCAATCTCTGATTACTGCTTTTGTTTATAATGTCCACAAATCACGTCACGTTAAAGCAGATGGTAGTTTATTTATTTTGCATATCACATATTTTGAATAAAATTCATAGGTATTAGGTATTGTATACCTACCAACCATAAACACGCAAGGTGCACATCTTATGGTATATTTCAGCAGTGGTGGTAGACGAGAGGAGAAAATAGAACATTATGCATCGAAAAAATACGCTAAGTACCTAGTGTTTAATTTATTATAATATAGTGGGAATAGCAATTTAATTTATGTCTCATAAATTTGTCATACAGTCGTGTAAAACTACAATATTATAGATTCGATTTAATGTTTAAGATTATTCTACAGCTACACGACTACCGTCGTGTATTGTGAGACGTGAGTGCGTTCCGTGTTGTCTGGGAATTAAATCAATTTTGACTTTTGTCATTTAAAATGCCAAAAATACAAAGTATCGGGGCAATACTTCGACGGTATGTCGACTATATTTCCAATACAGTTTTTAAGACCGATTGAAAAACCGCCATCATTTTTAGTATTTGTGACTAAGCAGTTGTACCAAAGTGCCAAATTTTTCCAAACGTCTGTATATTTTCGATAAGCCAAATGAATATTGATTCGTATCGCATATAAATCCTAGCCCCATGAATCGCTATATACGCGTGTTTTATCACCAGAACGCATGCATTAAAATAAAATAATATGAACGATCGACCTTTGGGTGAGATGATCCATTTGGACTAGGACCACGCACGGGACACAATTCAGGTACCACAACGTTATATTGTTTCGGTGTTTAGCCTCATCCGCGATCTCCATCACGTCACATTATTATTATATTTTTATCATTCTCGCGAAAACGGCTTATCGTAATCGCACGGGGCAGTCGTGGACCACGTCGAGTCCGTTCGTGATACGTGATCACTGATTGAAACTGAATATGAAATACGCACACCGACATGTGATGGCGTACAAGGCGATTTATTTTTTCCGGAAGCGTGCCCGGAAAAATACAATATATGTATAATATATTGCCAAACTTGTTCGCTTTTTTTTCTCTCTACTTTTACGACCCGCGCACTTAGACTATATACTCTATGCCCGCGCACAAACGTCTTTACCTTATACGACTTTTGTTAATAATATTGTGTACATATTGAGCATCCGATATATTATTGTAATAATTAAGACGTGTCATGTTGTAGTAATATTGCCCGTATTGCCATAGATGCCTGTTTTTTTTTAGAACTGTAGAACGTGGTTTATGGTTTGTTTTGTTTTTCAAGTACCTACCTATATACAATAAATTCGCCCGTCACAGCGAAGAAGGTCGTATCTCTGTTTTCACTAATTTTTAATTTTTTTTTTCAAGTTGTCATAACTATTTTTGTGTAGTTCCCACGAAGACGGTAGTAGCTGCATTTTATTAACGTCTTTGCATGTTTTATGCTACTATTAGTTTCGCGGGAACTATACAAAAAAACAGTTATGACAAAAAAAAAAAAATTGTGAAAACAGAGATGCGACCAGAGGGAGATATATTAAACTGTTCGCTAATCGCGACGCCGACATAATAATATTGGTTTTTTTTTTTTGAAAAAACATATCGTTAAGACGCATAAAATTAATGCCTAATATATGTTTTCTACACATTGTGCGCCAGCAAGAGCCAAAAAGTACAATGATCTTTCGACAAACCACGAAGTATAATATACTTACCTCGTTGCGACAGAATAAAAAAATGTCATTGTCCGTCTCGTAGGTATTTACGTTAATAACGCGAAAGCACTATAAACATATTATGTATCCAATCGAATCAACAGCACATAATCCATCAATATTAGCAGACGCTGACGACGTCATACTCGTCTCGCGTACATCAGATTATAACGTACATGGTAAAATGGCTTCTAGTTTGAAAACAGTTTACGTATTACATACGTCAAGTATTAATATTGAGTTAATTCTTCAATAGCATAACGCATCGTTACAAGTCGTGTTAATTCGCATAGCATCTTAAACGGTTCGATAGCCCTTAATATATAATATTATATTAATATACGCTCAAAGCTGGCCGGCGAGTTTTTTCTGATTTATTGTGTCGAGCTCGTCGAAAAACGGGAAAACCTGTTTATGCATAGCCTGTATTAAATTCGAAAGAAAAACATAATTATTTTTGGTTGTTGTGTGTGAAATTTTCACCCATTGGCAGATTTTTAACTATTTATAATTGTTTTTTCGACTTGGCGAAACAACCACAAGTCTCAACAGTTATTTGACGTTATTTCAACACATACCTGTTTGGATACAAATAAATGAAAACTGTTTATTATGATGTAGAATATATTATAATTTAGACGTCTTTGTCTTGCACCACTTTATTCTCGTTTCCTCACTTTCTGTTTTAGATATTTCATAAAACGTCTGTGCAGTATATCATATATTATTATAACTATGCAATATTTGTAAACGTTAAATAATAACTCTGTTCAATCTGGTCAGCATTGTGTGAAATACCAGTGGCGAATTACACGCAACTATGTCGAAGGTAGCGAACAGACTTATTTTTATAAAATATAATATTTTCACTTTGCAGATGGAGTTGAATCATAAGGTCGAATAATCGATGGCATGTCTTTATATAGTGATGGAGCGTGCAGCTTTTAACGTATTGCACTACAATATTATTGTTGTGACATGTCATGATATGACTTGCCACCACTTGACGTTCGTGATTTCTGCGAGCAAATGGTTCGCAGTAAATTGTTGAGTGCACATCAAACGACCGTTCAGTCATGAGATTACATATATATATAATGTACGTATAGTGAATATAATGGGGGGGAATTATGTTTTGAGAGGGTGGGTGGTTGGAGAAGTGACAATACCGAATATATTGTCATGAGATAGGAAATTTACCATAATTTGTTTAAATAAAATATCGTTTTCATTACACTCGCACACACACACACACACCCGTCCGACGAGAAGAGTTATATAAATTACACTTTGCGACTGTAATTTGTAAATTACGACTCTCTGTGTGTGTGTGTAGCGCGCGACCCCGTCGTCGTGGGTTCGAATCGGCAAAAACTAAGTGCGGGGTAATAAGGGACGCGGACATTTATTCCTAAAACCGCGTAATTGGTAAAATTTGTCGGGTACATTTTGGTGCGGTAAAACATATAATACAATATAATGAAAATATATAAGGGTTGTGCTCGAATTGGCGGTGCACTGACCACGGTTAATTATTATGTATACCTACGACGAGTGGCCGCATGGACGGCATATGCGAGCGATAAAGTACATACGACCCGTGTAATATTATACTATAGTTATACCTGCTGCAGAGGGTAAAAAGCGTCGAGTACAGTTTTTGCCCCACCGTATAATGTTATGCCGAAATGAACGGTTTTTTTTTCCGGCAAACATTTCATACACGTTTCCGCGCGATTGTAAGTAAGTTATAGTTGTAGGATGTACCTAATAGATTTCGGTGCCGTAATAGCTCTTCAGTTTTTTTATTCGTCTCGCAATTCGTCGGAAAAATTATCTCCGATAAGACTGTAGCGCTCCGACTGCGTATATATTATGCGACTGGAAAAACATGCGGTGGAACCTTTTACGGGCGATGAATTGATGACGTCTGCTTGAGATACTATCGTGTCTTGTACGTGAAATGATTGTATTTATGGACATGTCGTTGGCGATATTTCGTTGGAAGTTGCAGCCTCGCAATTATAGTTACCTACACTATGATTAATAACGAAATGCACATAATAAGTATTATTTAATATTATATTATGACGAGTATTTGGATTATAATGTCGGGCAAGTAAACTCCATACGAATTACGATTGATCGATGTACCACAGTTATCCACTCGAGGAGTAGATAACCGCGATCGATACCGTAAATTGTATTTATGGAAATATATCATTTAAGACTGAAAAGTGTGAATACATTAATTTATATATTTTATTGAAATTCGTTAATACTAAAGAATTTCTATGATGTAATACTACCTATGTGTTATTGATGTAAAAGGTAGATATTATACAACTTGACTTTGAAAAATGTTAATAAAACATATTAATCATACTCCACCAAACACTGATAGCATTACATAATATTATTACGTACCTATATGTTTTTTGATAATTATTATATCGGCATTGACGAATCTGCCTAATGAATGTATAATAATACTATGAAATGTAAGTATTTCAAATTGTATACATATATATATATAACTCAGAACCCTGTGGTACTTTAATCATTGTGGTTAGCCCAGGAGTTTTTTTTCTGGCCTACACTGCACATTGTTTTACGTGCAGGCGATATTTTGACATTATATACCGTGTACCTGTGGGTGACCTGTATTTAGGGACTGTGGAGAGACTTTCGATGACACGTCATAATAACATATTATATTTGTCCCGAAGGGCGTGTCGGCAATATTAAATTATTCACCGTTGCGTACACCGTACGTATTGTTTAATTGATGGCACGACGTCGGTTTCTCGTCCGAAGTTGTTTATCATAGCAAATCGTAATTGTGTTATCTACTCGGAACGAACGGTGTAAAACGCCATAGTTTTGTCCGCACCCGAATTCGTCATGCTCGGCGCGTATTGTGCACGTAACCCATTCGACATTATTTTTCCGGGCTAATTCGTGTTTTCGGTAAGTGCAATAAATATCGTGTTCGTCTGGCGTAGGTACTTTATAAAGTGCAACGTGTGACATTCATTTTTCTCAATGAACTCGTGCATTCATTTAATAAACGATCTCGTAAATTGGTCGTCGTGTCATATTATAATATACTACGGCGTAATTAATTCTCGTCGTGATTATTGTACACAACGATACGCAATTTCAATCGTATTTATCCAACCTTAAAGTTACCAACGATATATATTTTTTGTAAGCTCACGCCATTGAGTAAAGAATATCCCACAGCGGTATCCCTATTAATAGACTCGCCCCAATAGGATCGGTGTCGATAACGCGTTATCGGCACAAACGTTGAGTTTAACAAATAAAAAACAAAAACGCGGGGAATGAAGCGATATACGAATCCAATGGAACCCGAGAGGTCTTCTCCTCCAAATGCCTATAATACGTCATCTCACAGGAAATCGAGATGAAATTCCAAGTTCTGAGTGTCGTCTCATTTCACGGATCGTTAGAAACTAAATTGAGGTAGAAGTATATTAATATATGACGTCAAAAATATAGTTTATAGATTTGATTTCGTTACGTCTGACCGGCGTGGCGGCGTATACACGAAACGTTAATTTATTTACTGATGCACAGCAAAACCTATTTCACACCCACCATTACCTACCTAGGAAAAGGTCTTTGTGGTCAACATACTCGTGTTATAGCTTTCGTCAATGTAATTGTTGTTGTAGTTGTCGGACCCGATATAGATATCTTAAACCGTAGACCGAATTCAAGTCAGGTCGAGTATTATACCTATATATATGTCATGGGATCGTAGCCCGTATGTGTATAATGCATATATACACATGACGTATTATATATAGTGACCTGGCGAGCAATTTAATTAATCCTTTTAGCGAGGCCCACGAAGTCGGTCTTCGAAATCGGATGGAATTTCGACGCACTTAATTTCTTTGTCATCGGGCATTACCCAACTGTATATTATAGGATCGTATATTATATTCGGAACAGATAAATTCATTTCAAATGTTGTAACTGCAGCTTTTCCGTAGTTTTTCTTGAACAGTGTACGTTTGAAATATAGTTGTGCCTCAAATATTTTAAAGGTTTCCATCCCATATCGTATTGTGATTGTTCGGTAAATAATATATTGGAATGCAATAATTATAACCTGTCGATATTTGATAGTGAAATAACATTCGCAGTTTGTTGAAACAACAGGTGCGATGTCGCGTTAAGTAGGCGTTTGCGCTGCGTACGTGGCACTTTTGCTTATATATAATACTACTATATAGGTATGTCGTATGTGGAAAATATAACTTATTAATAGGTATCTTTTAAAGTAAATAATTTAATATTGAATTTAGCTTATATGTATATATAATATATATAATAAAACAATATAAACGCTATAAACACATATTATATATAATTAACGATGTTTTAATTTTTAAAGTGTTCTCAATGGATGGTAAATACTAAATTACAATACAAACTCGAAGATGATTCCGCAGGTAAATAAAACAAACATTGAGAACCGATGTGATACAATAAATTCATATTTTATAAATACAATAGTACATTTTACAGTACCTATTAATTTTGTAAGTTATTTGAAATATTTAAATTATTTTCAAACTCATTTATTTATTTTGTTATTATTGATGCCGAAACGCATTGTATTGTTGAGTACCTAGCAATTAAATCATTTTTAAAATTTAAACGTAAACGTATTCAAATGAGACCTGACAACAATATAAATTAATGCGTTCTTTGGATTTCTTATATACTAATTAAAGTCTTGTATACATTTCGGTTCAATTACATAATAAAATACGATTTTTAAACTGCTCATTGTTATTAATATTATAATTTTCCAATTAAAAATACTTAAAAAATTGTAATGGAAAAACGGATTTATTGTGATTCCTACTTAAAAATTACGCTGAAGTAAGTTATCCGAGAATATAAATACCATTCAAAACTATGAACTTTGAAGTGTAAATCACGCTTTTGTTTTTAGATTCTAAGCGAACGATGACTGTATTGATTTTACAATGATGTGTGTGTTTTTTTTTTGTTTTTTTTTAGTTAGAAATTCATAAACAATTTATTTTTCAATCTAAGATTTTTAGATTTAATGCATGATTCCTCTAAGTTTGTCTATTTTTATCAAAAAAAAAAAAATACAATTTTATAAAATGAATTCAATATACAAGCTATAATAAATAATAACAATATAAAATATCCAGACTGACAAACCGTCTACGCTCATAATCGTTTTTCATATATAATGATATTATTACATCATTAAATTCAAATTTGATACCATACACGTTATACATTTTGACCCACTTGTAACGTACTGTAAAGCAAAGCAACATTCACTCACCCTTTTTTATTTTTAGATTCTGAGTTGAACGATGATGTGTGGTTTTTATTTTTTTATTTATTTTTTTTTTTTTTCGTGTCTGTCATCACGGTTTGGGGCAGTAAAACTGCTTCAATTTTCTTCAACAGTATCTTGTTTGATGGGGAAGTGAATCTAGTTGGTGCATTCGGGAGGTCAAAATTTGAAATTTCCAATAGTTTTCAAAAGTGCCTTGAAAAACAAAAGAAAAATTAAGGAAGAAAGGGAATTTTTACACAAAATCTGTTTTTGAGAAAATTGATTTTGGTTTTTGTTGTAACATTAAAACAAATAACCATAGATACATGAAATTTTCACTGGTTGCTTATATTTCCATTTTCTATACATGATAAAATTTTCAAAATATTTTGATTTGTTTTGAACTATTAAGGGACATTTTCAGTTTCCAATATTATTAGTTTTTAGATTCTGAACGAAGTGATGAATGTATTGATTTTACAATGATGTGTGTTTTTTTTTTTTGTCTTTGTGTCTGACGACAACTTTTGGAGCAGTAAAAATGCTTCGATTTTCAAAAGTTGTA
>NC_042495.1:103646565-103650581 GCF_005508785.2 Acyrthosiphon pisum | reverse complement strand
ACGATAAAAAATTTTTGGTTGGATAGAAAACTTTGAAAATTTAATACAAGGTTTCTTATAAGTTGTCTCACAGTGATAAAAAAAAATCCAAAATCGTTAGTCACAATTTTTTTTTATAAGTGCTTAAAGTTTAAATTTATACGAAATATGTCAAAATTGCGAAAATTTGCGAATAATTTTGTGGTTGAAAAATCGTAAAATTTTTTTCTTTTATAACTAAGCTTTTAAAATTTGGTGCAAGGTTCTCCATAAGTTTTTCTTTAAATATCTGTAAAAAAAACTCAACCGGACTAAGACAAAAAATTTTTAGGAGTGTTTGAAATTTAAATTTTTACAAAACCGCATTAAATAACGGTTTAGCCTCAAACGATTTTTGATATTTGTTATTATTCAAAAAGTATGAGTCGTAGACACTTGAAAATTTTACCAGTTGTTTAAATTGACATTTTCTTTATATAGTTTTATTTTCAAAATATTTCACTAATTTTTAATCTATTTATAGGCAATTGAAATAATCGATTTTTTTTGATTTTTTTTTTATAAATGTTGATAAAAAAAAATTAGCTGGGACAAAATACTTGAAAATTTAATAGAAGGGTCCACATATGTTGTTCTAACTCCCATTCAAAAATTATAAAAATACATAGGCACAATTTTTTTTTATAAGCATTTAAAGTTCAAATTTTGACTAAATACGTAAAAATTACGGCAATGTTCAAATAATCTTAAACAGAAATTCATAAAAGTTTTTCTTTTTAATTCTAAGATTTGGAAAT
This sequence comes from Acyrthosiphon pisum, assembly GCF_005508785.2. NCBI lineage: Eukaryota > Metazoa > Arthropoda > Insecta > Hemiptera > Aphididae > Acyrthosiphon > Acyrthosiphon pisum. The sequence goes on along the minus strand of NC_042495.1, from coordinate 103,649,805 downwards.
TTAATACAAGGCTCCTAACATATTTTTACAATAGCAGTTGCAAAATAAAAGGAATACATTGTCACAATTTTTATTTATAAGCATTTAAAGTTCAAATTTTGACAACATATTATGTAAAAATCACGAAAATTCGTAAATTATTTTATGCTAGAAATTCATAAAAAATTTTCCTTTTATATCTAAGATTTCAAAATTTAATACAAGGCTCATAATATATTTTTACAATAGCAATTGAAAAATAAAAGAAATATATAGTCACGATTTTTTTTTTATAAGCATTTAAAGTTCAAATTTTGACTAAATACGTAAAAATTACGGCAATGTTCAAATTATCTTAGACAGAAATTCATAAAAGTTTTTCTTTTTAATTCTAAGATTTGGAAATTTAATACAAGGCTCCTAACATATTTTTACAATAGCAGTTGCAAAATAAAAGGAATACCTTGTCACAATTTTTATTTATAAGCATTTAAAGTTCAAATTTATACGAAATATGTCAAAATTGCGAAAATTTGCAAGTAATTTAGTGGTTGAAAAATCGTAAAAATTTTTTCTTTTATAACTAAGTTTTTAAAATTTGGTACAAGGTTCTCCATAAGTTTTTCTTTAAAAATAATATATCCTAGACTGACAAATCATCTCCGTTCAGAATCGTTTTTCGTATACAATGATATAATATCATTGGATTCAAATTTAATTCCATCCATTACAGTAACCCACTTGTAACCTACTGTACAGCAGAGCGACATCCACGACTTACCCGCCTTTTTTTTTCTATAAATGTCAATAAAACTTTATTTGTTGGTTAAAAAATTTTGAAAATTTAATAGAAGGTTCCTATTATATTGTTTCAAAGGCATATGAAAAAAATGCTTTTTATAAGCATCTAAAGTTCAAATATTGACAAAATACGTAAAAATGACGAAAATTTGTAAATTATTTTGTTAGAAATTCATGAAAAATTTTCTTTTGAAATCTAAGATTTGAAAATGTAACACAAGATTCCTCATAAGTTTGTAAATCTTTATCAAAAAAAAAAAATGTCTACAAGTAAGTCAAATTACATTTTTATGAGCGTTTGAAATTCATATTTTTACGACATTTGATATTCACTCGATTTCTAACGTAACGATTTTCTTATTTTGTTGTAATTAAAAAACGAATGACTGTAGATACTTGAAAATTTTACTGACTGTTTATATTAGCATTTTCTATATACGATAAAATGTTGAAAATAATTTGACTCTTTTTGAGCTGTTACAGACATTGTCAGTTTTCAATATTTTTAGTTTTTTTTTTTTTTTTTATATTTAAATTTATATTTATATTTTAAATTTTATATTTAAATATCAATTAAGTTTTATCTGTTGGGCCAAAAAGTGTAAAAAATTAATACAAGACCCCTCATATGTTGTTACAATTGCAGTTGAAAAATATTAAAAATAAATAGGCACAATTTTTTTTTATAAGCATTTAAAGATCGAATTTTGACAAAATTTATCAAATTTAAAATTTAATAATTATTTTGTAGTTAAAAATTCATAAAATGTTCAACTTTTATATCTAAGGACTGAAAATTTAAAACAAGATTCCACGTCAGTAGTTAATTCTGTTACCAAATAATCTAAAAAATACATAAGCACAGTTTATTTTTATACTCATTTTAAGTTCAAATTTGGACGAAATTACATATAAAAAAACCTAGAATAAATATTTTAATTATTTTGTTGTGATTGTATAATATTATTCGTGGGTACTTGAAACTTCTAAAGTATACTATTATATGTATCTATGATAGTATCACGGTTTGTTGCTGATGTATAACGCGTTATAAGTACCTAATGGATATTGTGATATGATTAATTTGGAATTTATTGTAGGTACCTGTTATAGGTCAATTTTTTTTTTAATACTATAGATATAAGTATAATATATCTTATACCTAGATTCAGTCTCCGCTCAGAATCGTTTTTCTTATACAATGATATTCTATCATTGAATTCAAATTTAATACCATCCATTATACAGTGACCCACTTGTAACCTACTGTACAGCAGAGCGACATCCTCTTGCTCACCTTTTTTATTTTGAACTTTATTATGTTGATTACGATTTTGTTTGTTAGAGAGTCAGTGAATATAATATTGGTTACAACTGTAAAGCAAGGCGATATCCCTCTTTTTTTTACATTTATTTTACATAGGTGCCTATTGAATATTATTTTGAATTTTCATATGCCGCTTACGATTTGAAACTCAAACTAAGGGCATACAAAAACGTGTTCATGAAATCAATGAACTTGCGATAACTATTTACGACAGCTTCACATTTCTAAATATAGTAAACAACAATGAAGCTGTAGCGTATTATACTGACAGAGTATTTACGCTGAAAATTGAGTCTAAATTGGAATAAAAATAACAATGCATGGGGTGTATTAAAGATATATATAAAAGTGTCGTATTACTATGATTTTGTCAAATCAATATTCATTTATGTTAACCCACACCGTCTAAATAATACCAAAGCGATCTGTAAAATATATATAAGATGAACAATTATTTTAGACGTATTATAATAATTCATGGTGACAATATATTATTTAATTTTGTTTAGTGGCGCGTTCCGATGATTTTCCTGGGATGTTCAATTTGCTCAAAAATTGGATATAAAAGAAATTCTTCATAGACTGCTAATTATAGAATCGAAAAAAAAATAATTAGATGTATACTTTACTATTAACAGTTTATACACTTGTAAACAATGAAAATGATTATATAAACTCATTAGTTGGTCGTTTCAACATTAATTCTGCACAGAATATTGTTACAAGTAGTTAATATAATATACTATATTAACAATTTAAATTTTGGACTATGGCCCACGAAACTAGCAGCTGCTTGTAGTAAAAATAATATATTATCGTAATTTATTACAATTTTAAGTTTATAATAATTACAACTATAATACCTAATCATATTTCTTTAACAGAATTCAATATTATACTTACTAAATGTGAGGTGATAATATATGTGTCTCTGACGTCGAAAGGGAAGTAATATCCACCGAGAAAATCCACCGTCACTAGTATAAAATAAGAATAACAAATAAAGCGTGCAAATATATTTGTTGATAAAAGAACGTGGTTAAAAATAGCAGTGCGACACTTGTATATCGCTAATATTATTGCTAATTGCTTTATGCCTAGATGTATATAGCTATACATAGTATTAGCCAGTG
>NC_042495.1:103586807-103646515 GCF_005508785.2 Acyrthosiphon pisum | reverse complement strand
ATCAAATTAAATTTAAAATATTTAATATAAACTAAGTAACTACTTTATAACATTGTTAATGTAGGTAAGTAAATTACTAAAGGGGATTCGATACCGTGATTTTCTGTTTTGGTTGACATAGGATTTTGAACGGTTCTTTGCCAAACATACCAATTGATCTAACGAAGCCATAAGAATTCTAAAAACCGATTTGAATTTGTTGCCAAGTCTACTTGAAATCGACTTTCCCACATTTTTGATTTTAACTTCCCCGAAAATTGAAATACAACAATTTATAATACTCCTTTTAATATGACATTTTTAGGAATTTGGGGATAATATCAAAAATATGGGAAAGTCGATTTCAAGTAGACTTGACAACAGATTCAAATCTGTTTTCAGAATTTATATATATAGCTTCATTAGATCAATTGGTATGTTTGGCAAAAAAACACGTCTAAAATACTATGTCACGCGTGTGTTAGACAAAAACAGAAAATCGCGGTATCGAATCCTCTTAATTACGTGTACTAGAGGCTAGAGCCTAGAGTATTTAATATTTAAATATTAAACACCCGCATGTGTTGTCTCTGTCTTACAAATGTACAACATAGCAAAAACTGTTTTTTACGCGGGACAACTTTTCTCGCACCATATTTGTTGTAGAACTACCAAATGCTTACAACAAGTAAAGAAGAAATTTATCTGTGCAACAGCGTGATTTTATATTTTAATAGCACTATCCAATCATTTTTTTATAAGTAAATGAAAAAAACAAAAAACAAAATGTTTAGAAGCAAATAACTTTTATTGCATTCATGTTATCTAAAATATAGGCATGCTGTTGCATAGATAATTTTCACCCCTATAACACATGGCGGTAGCTGAGCAGTTTAAGAATGTCGGAATATAAAATGTAATGTTACGAAATTATGTTTTTATGTATAAATTGGTGTCAAATGTATTGTCATACTAGAGTATTTGACAATGATTTCGAATTGTTATATGACTAATATACGACTAATGGTTATACGTTTGTAAGACGGAGACAACACATCCGGGTGATACATCCTATTAACACGTTAAAACGACACGTCAACACTAAATAATAATATAAATATAAATAATATAATGTTACTATAAAATATGATTATATAGGTATTTCCGTATTAGTTGTTTATATAGTTGTATTGTATTGGCTGTGAAATAGATTTAAATCTACACACGTAATACAAAATAATGGCAATTCGTTAAAATACTATATTTTTGTCCATTGTTTGAGAAAATAGTCAATTAATAACAAAAATATCAACTATGCTTAACATATTGTCTTACACAAAGTATTCGCTTTATAAATAAGCCTGACTATTACAGTATAATTTGTATTTTGTATAATCATAAAAACAGTCGTTATCTAAATAAAGTAAAATACGTAAATATAATACAATGCACCATTTATATCTACAGACTAAAAAAAAGAAAGATTTGAAATAAAAACCGCAAGACCATATCCGATTATTTATATTACGCAGAATACAGATTAATGATAATTAATTCTGACAGTCAGACATCAATAAAAGAGTTCGGTTTTTATCGAGAAATATTAATTACAGCAACATACACCATACATTTGTAAATATAAACGTATATTTTATACTTGTATTTAATATTTATATTGTTATAAATGTATAATGGTATGCAAGATGTCTCTTAGATTTAGGATCTTTTGATATTTTAGTCACAATAATATGAAGCTCTAAATATAGGCCTGTAATGTCTAGTATCTACCTCTAGTAGTCTAGAGTAGTGGGAATAATTTTTTAATTACAAAAGTAATTATATTGATTATAGGTATTTTTTTATTATTTAATTATTTATCATTATTCATTACTAAATGACTATTACTATATGCTTAAATACGTATAAAGCGTAGATTACATTGGGCTGATTAACTCACTACTCGCATCTCGCTGTCACATTCGCTGCTGACAAATCTCAGGCCTCAATACCAGTGGCGCAAATAAGAAAAATGTTTAGGGGGGGGGGGGGGGCTCAAGCCCCTACACTTTTTTTAAAAATTATAATTTGTAGGTACATACTTTTAAGAATGGTATACTATTATAATAAACTGTAAATACGCATTGTTTTGAAATATCGAGTATAGATATAAAAAAGTTCCCAATTAAGAAAATTAAGATACACCCACCGACCACGGTGTAAATAGCATACACAGTTATATATAAAAGTATAAAACGATGAAATTGAATGAAAAATAATTTTTTCACAGAATAAACTAACAACGTATTAACATAGGTATTACAAAATAATATCTGGGTAATCATAATTTATAGTCAATTTAAATGTTTATGAATAATAATATTTACCAACTGAATAGATAGACTAAAAAATATTTTTCATACATTCTTGGGCAATATACATTTTTAAAACCCACATCAATAATGACTAATGAGTAATGACATAATTAACTACAGTCTACTAATATTTTCTTAGTATAGTAGGCCCAAACTCAAACTGTCTATCTTATATAAAAAAATAAATATTTTATTAAAATATGTTGTATCAAGTTTGACATTGTTTTTTAAACCTTTTACATACCTAGGTTCTAAACTTCTAAATATTTATTTTTTAAAAATAATTCTACAAAACAAAGTACATATTATACTGTTATTTTAATAAATAATATTATATTTTCAAATATGTTTAGTAATAAAGTTTGCATGAGTTAAATGTTCTATGTCCAAGGTAGGTATATTTTTAAATCATAAATCAAACAATGGTAATAAATAATAATTATAGATGAATTATAATTTATTGGTAGGTACAATTAAAGCATATCCTATTAGAAATTAATCTACAAAATTGTTCATTACTTACCATAGTGTGTCTTAAAATATTGAAAATACCGCCATGTGTATGAAATTTAAATCCTTCCCATTCCGGAACAATGAAAGAGTGAATTTTTGCCAATTGCTTATGAGGAGATCCCTCTGAGTATGTCAACATTGCATCAGCAAATTTCTCTAATGTATAAGATGTATATGCAGGATTTACATTTTTTTCGTTCTTATCTTTTTCTTCATATTTATACTCTAAATAAACATAATATAAAAACACAGTAAACTGAAGAGAGCTAAACCTGAATAACATTTTTAAATGTACCAAATTAATTTTTTTTTAATTTAATATAAAAGAAATCCATCATTGCTATTAGAAGTTATACAAATATAATTGGTACAATGAAAATAATGTGAAGTGAATCTACAATGATATTGTAATAGATAAACAGAATAAAAAATTACCTATTTAAGTTGCATACGAGCTTAAACAATATCAATGACAACTAAATAAGGTAGGTTACCTAGTTAGTGTAGTTGGTAATTTAGAAATAATAATTTATCAGAACTCATAAGATTTTACAGATTTTACTATAGTTAAGACTATGTATTCTTTGCTCCAAGCTTGCTTAACTCGCCAACCCATTTGGATGTTTTATCTAAAATCTATGCATAATATATATAAAAGATAAAAACCACTCATCGCTACATCTCAAAAACTACAAAACATAAAAACTTGATATTTGGAATAGTGGTTCCTTTAATGATCTAGATACCTATGCAATAAGAAAAGATTTTCCGTTATTTGCATATTAAATAGGTGGTCCAGAGGCGTATTTACGGGGGGGGTCCGGACCCCCCCACCATTGACTCGTGTTAAATGTTGTGTTTTTACATGATTAAGAAAAACAAATTTTATTATACGATACGAAGGATTTTGTACAAAATTTTCGAAGCTTCAGTTATCAACATTTTCAACAAATATAGTCATTTTTTTTTGTTATCAGTTTGGTACTGAAAATGGTTGAAAAATTCAAAAATATCAAGTTCATTTTTTAATTCAAATATTTTGTAGTTTTTTTATATTGCCAGTATCTACAGCCACTCCAGAGAGATCTTTTCAACCTTAAAAAGGTTGAAAAGTTATCTAAGATCAACATGAATGAAGTAATATATTTTAAGAAATATTTTTATAAAAGTTAAAACATAACTACATTAGATTCTGAGCGGAGCGATGAAGCTAGTGGTTTTACAATGGTGTTTATTTATTTTTTTTTATCTTGTATACAAAATTTCTACCAGAAGGAGTACTTTGATTGCAATACATAGTGTCTTATCTTTTATTAAATTGGATCAAGATGGTACTTTAAGCAGGTAATTTTTTGATTTTCTCAATAGTTATTTAATGTCACGGGAAAAATCACCGACAAATTACAAAAAAACCTCTAAAAATGGGATTTTAATTTCTAACGCTTTGTTTATCATCGTAGACAATAAACAAAACAGAGAATATCAACAAAAAATATACTTCAATATTAATTCAACTTACATGCTATAATAAATAATAACAATATAAAATATCCAGACTGACAAACCATCTCCGCTCAGAATCGTTTTCCTTATACAATGATATTATATCATTGAATTCAAGTGTAAAACAATTTATCATACATTGACCCACTTGTAACCTACTGTACAGTAGAGCGACATCCACTTACCTGATTTTTTAAATTTGTTTTGTACGTATTATTATTTAATACCAATTAAAAACTCGAAAATTTTAAATCGTCTTATAAATATGATATATTTATTTAATAAAGAGTAATTGGATGGTGGGGAGGCTTTGCTCTCCGTGGCTCTGTTTTCTGAAAATTATCTGGACCCTCCCCATGACAAATTCCTAAATACGCCACTGGTATTAGCTATAACACTATCGTTATGTCAGTGGATGTAAGATAATTAAAAATATTAATTAAAAAATAAAATCTAGATTCTAGATAATACACAAGAAAAAAGTTATTACTTACTATGAAAAAAGTTTATTGTTATCATTAATATTTGGTATTATTAAAACGTTTAGTCAGTGTGTTTAAATGTTAATTGTTTACTTCTAAATAATAAAAAGAAAAAAATTGAATTGCCGTCTTGGGACGGTAGACAGATGTGAGAACTTCTACTAATAAAATATTTTGTTTAATGGTTTATATTAAAGTTAAAAAATGGGCGGACTGAATCGTGTCGAGTAGGTATATGTTTGATTATTAATAAGCATACTAGGTTTTATCGTAGTCGATGGGCAACCATATTATCTGAAATCATAGGGTTTCAGAGACAATATCTGCACACATATAAAATATATAGAATGTATATGTACTATAGATGCATTGGATTGAAAGTGTTACATTAATTGTCAGTGTCGCTGATTTTGTCACTCGTTTACTTCCATGTACAAGTGGATAAAACGTGCTAGCACACGTATATATTATATTCATACATACCTTATATAGAATGTATATGGATATCGAATTGAAAGCGTTACATTTGTCAGTGTCGCTGGTTCTGACACGCGTTTACTCCCATGATTCAAGCATAGAGCAGAGTCTCCCAAGAGAAGTTTGCACTTCAAAAAAAAAAAAATGGTACCTATTATAGGTAAAATAATCTTTTTTCTATTACAACATTTCAAACCATTCTCATATGGAGTGTGATTGGAAACTCGTTGAAAAACACTTTTCTGACATAGAAGAAAAATTCAATACATACCGCGCGTGTCTATTTTATTTTATTTTTCAAATAGGGCTCAGTGTAATTGAAATGGATTTATGTTGAGTTTACGATTGCATTACAACGAAGAATATCATATTATATTTTGTATCTGTTCCATCAAAACGTATAAAATTTAATACGCTACACGTGGACTCGATGTCCCGACAGTAATCGCAATAGTACAAAATGTACAGTGGATATTATATTATGTTTTCATCAATTCGCTCAAGAATAATAATATGACGTGCTATTAAAATATAATCTGAGGTTATAAAACTGACATTGACTCTATATATTTTGTGACTGTCTGGAGAATCTCACGGAAAAGTAGAAATATTAATATCTGGTTTGCTTTCTGCATCTCGTCGAAATTTATTATTATTGTATGTTTATTTGTTCGAGGCGATATTACGTAGCACCGCGCCGCTGCGAATCGATTGTTTAACTTTCATTTCTCTCAAATATTTTATTGTTCGACGTCAAGCGTTTTGGCTTCGGTTGTTAATATCATACTCGTATAAGCATCGTATACATTTCTCGACGATATCCCCAGGGATCATTACCGATTGCGCCCGCGGTGGTGTATAGAAAAATCAAAATTCATCACCGGCACGGGGATTAGGCCCCGAACAGATATTTCCGTCTTTGAAGTGGGTAATGTATTTTTGATTCTCCCGAGCGTACCAAATCGACGGAAAACTATAACTCAATAAACATTACCGTATAATAACGAATATCATTATTGTTATTATTAATAATGTTCGAGTGTACCGTATAAATATATTATATCGTTCTCGGTGAATCGATTCCACCGTGACGGCTTCTGTGATACTGCACACGCGTTTCATTCGTTCATGTATACAATGTGGCTGTCGTTGGCGCACATATATTGGACAGGCACGTACACAGAATACAATTTCAGGGGGGGGGGGGGGTTTACAAACAATAGCAATACAAATTGTATAGTAAACAATTTCTTCCTACTTACTCATTGTTTTTAATTTTTTAATTATTATGCTAAATATTCAAACTTTATTATGTGTGCCATTCGTTCAGTGTTCAGAAGTAAGTATATTTAGGAAATGGAAATATTAGGAATAATAATACTAATAAAAATAAATAAAACTTTAAATAATATGTATTATGAACAGAACAGAAATGTATTTGATTATTATATGCACATACAATTACCTAGGTATATTAAAATGTTAAGTATAGATAGAAGAAAAAAATCAAACAATTTATATATTTTATATAAAAAAAAAATACAAACTAAAGTATAAAATCCCATTTTCGTGGTAACATTGCAAATCTATCCAATATGATTGGACTAAGCGAAATGTGTATATTATGGTTGTCAAGACTCGTAAATATAGATATGCCTGTACGATAGGTATAAGTTTTTGTAGCCCAATAGCACGACCACTTAAAACACGTTTTGATTACACATTCGCATAATCACTATAGAAATATTATTCAAATATAATATGCGATGACTTCACAGTCACACGTGAGTGCGTTCTATTTCTCTCACTGTTAGTCGGTCAAAAGTTAATTTAAGAAATGCCAAAGGCGCGAAATATATAGTTAGGACGACATTACCTTAATGAGTTTTTGCCGAGACATTCCCGTCACGGTAGAAGAGATTATTGACAAACTGGCAAAACAGATGTCGTCGCTTAAAAACTTTCATTAAGTAGTTTAATTATTATTAATTTACCATGGTTTTTCTCTTTTTTTTTCACAAAGTTAATGTTTATTTTAAGATACTAAAAAAGGAAAAGTTTTGTACGTTGCTGTAATTAATGAATACGATTATTGCGGCGGCTGTTTTTCGAGCCCTTCCCTCCTAATATAGTAAGGATATACAATTTTTAAATTCCGCCCCAAAACGAGTCCAACAATCAACATAATATTATCACCGGTGGCGTAGCGAACTTTAAATCATATGGAAGTGAACAAATTATTTATGACCTACCCCACCCTACTCCAACTGATGTATACGATACTCATAATATTATGCTCAAATAGGTGGGTGGGGTAGCACCCAAAATAAAGTTCAAAGACTGACCGTGTATGTGGGCTTTATGAGATTATGACCCACCACCAGCCCCTAGAAACCAGAAGCAATTGCTTCTGAAAAACATGATTCGCTACGCCACTGAATTTATCACTGAGGACTTATGCACGGATAAATCCTTTTTGTAACTCGCAGATTACTATGAAGCATAATATACCCACGATTGTGTACAGACGCACGCGTAAAGGTTTTGTAACAATTATCGGGGACGGTCGTAGATTTCCCGTCAAGAATACAATATTAGCATTAGGCGAAAACGTGAAAAACAAAACTGGCCGTAAATAATAATATTAATAATATTATAATTAGGGCTCGGAAGTTGTAGCACTAAAAATGTTACTTTTTAGCTCTTAAATATGCACTTAAAAACCCCAAAATATGCGCTATAAATAGCACAAAAAATAAAAAAAATATGCATTTAAATTGAAAAAATTGAATTTATTTTAAAAAGTTAAATGTAATTATACAATTTTATAAAATTGTTGGGCTCATAGACATCAGGGACTGTCTGGACTAGTTGAATTGTAAACCGTTAACAAAATATATATTAAATTACTTAAATATGTTTGTAAAAGTGTACTTATAAGATCTATTTATTTCCTATTTCCTACCCAAATTAATCATTATTTTCAACAGAATGTGATAATTTCCTATATTTTGTATAATATGTAGGTATATATTATGTGTATTAAGAAAATATGCCTAAAAATAGCACTATAAATCCTAAATTAGCAACATAGCAAAAAAAAAAGTAAATATGCAAAAAATAGCAAGATAAAATTTCGTGTATGACATCAGAGAAGCGTGATACATATTTGTATCTTACTTTGGATGTTCTAGGACGAACCAAGAAAAATATGCATTTGCTACAACTCCCGAGCCCCGATTATAATATATAATATAAAAAAAAAACTCTGAAAACGTGGAAACGTATGGTAGGTATAATATCCTCCTTGTGTTACAATACGTATTCATATATAGATATAATTTAAACAGACGAGACGTGCGTGCTTTTTAAAAATAACATTGGTCTTGGCAACTATAAAACTGTAGTCGGCCGGGTATATCCGTCTGGGTTTGGAGGGGAAGGGCGGTGACCGTATAGGCAGCGGGGGGATGATTAATGAGTATAGAAAGGGTATTCGGGTTTTCTGTGCATAGCGCGACCGAAATATGGTGATGTTATTAATATGTGTATAAAAAAAATAAAATAAAAAACCCACCCCTCGATTTCACCCCTTCTCGGCGTCCTGATATATAGGTATATATCCATTGCCGTCGTGTAGAGCGCATTTGCAGTTCCGTAAAACCGTACAACATATAATATACCAATACGCATATATATATATAGGTCGATCCGGTTATTAATTAGTCCTGCCAACCGATCAAATCGATATTGATGTACATATAATATGTTATTATATTATGCTAAGATAAACGGCAAATCGATCCATCCGTAACGGATTTATCGTTTACCCGGTCAAGGCTCGTACCTTACATGGCACACGCGTATAATATAATAGTATATTAGGGGCTGCACATCGGAATAACCCTCGTCCGATCCCTTATATATTGCTATACGGGCATATATATATATATATATATATATGCGACGTATTTCGCGTATCGTCCGTGTTCCGAATATAATAATAATATATTACACGACAATATTATTTAGCGCACGTGCGAATTCGATAAGGGCGCGCGTGGACTATACTTCAGCTGCTGTCGTCGTCGCTGGAAGACGATTTTTATGCATAATCGTACGCGACTCGAAAGTCCGCCGCGGTACATAATAATAGTAATAATACTGCCCGAATACTGACTCGAAGTTTGACCGGGACACATGCATTTTTATTTATTACTAAACAACTCTGGACACCTCCACCCGCGCCTCACATTTACAACAGCTTTTTTTTAAAATACACAATCTGAAAATTATTTTCATTTTCTTTTAACGATTTGCGTACCAGCGGGGCGTTATATACGGACTAGGTATACATATTAGTGACCGATAATAAGAAGCCAAGCATCGGTTGACTTGAAGTGCCACCACCCACGCCCCCACATTAAACAGCATTTTTTTTAAAAAAAAAATACTTACATTATTTGTAAATTATTTTTATTTTTTTTTTACAATTAGAGGGCCGATAATGAGAAAACACGCAGCTCGATATCAATCCGACTTCTTGAATCTTTATTTCGATCGATGAAATATTTGTGTTTTATTTTTTCGACTTTAATATTTAATTCTAATCCTACAATTTTATTGAATTAGATAAATGCAATATTATATTATAAATCCCTGCCGAAAAAAATAACAAGCTTAACTCCCGTCGTTCGGGTCAAAACGGCGGTATATGTGATGATAATAATAATAATATATTGTTATTGTTACACTCGAACGCACTGTGGTGGGGCGCGCAGAAAAAAATAACTGAGAAACGACGACGGGACCCATTTAATTTATACGCCGGACGTTTGTTTTATTAACAGCTAGCGCAGACGTCGCGAACAAACGTAGATAAACATGTTATTATTGCGAGTGTGCTCCACGGAGGGGTGTTTATTTTTGTTCCAGGGTTTTCGTATGGAACGCGAGATTTTCTCGAAACAATAAAAAAAAAAAAAAAAATGTACAAATGTTTTATTTTTTCCGTACGAAAATTTGACTGCGCCGACACAGTATATTATGACGTTTTACGAATTGCGATCATTGTATATAATATACTGTAGAAATAATTTAGCTCGGGATTTCTTTATTTTTGTATTCCAAACACCACTCGGAGCGGCGGTTAGTGCGCGTTTGCAAAAAAACGTTAATCGTCGACCTTAATTCGAATTCGTCGGGCCGGCAAAATACGACCAACCGATACTTTAATTTAATTTTTGTTTTTTAAAACGACGTTTTTAACCTTGAGATTTTTACACATTGCTGATGCATGAAAACTATATTTACCCACAACATGATCATTAGTATCGAAAATCTTATAAATATGAAAATACGATATAAAAGTATATTTAAAAATTCCAAAAATCAGAATTCGAATAAATTCATAATTAAAGGAAAAAATGGGGGTGTGCATGCTTGGCGAGTCTACCTGTATACAGTAAATGTTATAATTAAACGTAAATGCAATTTGCGTGCGCTCTTATCAGTTATGAAATCTCCCCTGCAGAGATATTTTACGGGACGAACATTCGTTTAAAGTATAATTGTATCATATACGAATCTGCAGTAATATGAATATTTACACAACATTTTGAAAAAAATATTCATTTATTATTTTATATCGTAGGTAATAGTTTTTTAAGTTTGTGACTTTTTTTTTAAATTACGAAATATTAATTAATTTGATACTCCTAATTAGAATATTTTTCTGAGAATTTCAATATAGTTATTATAAAAATCGAATTTTGATCTATGCCATAATACCTATCTATCCATATGCTACTCAACTCCAAACATTTGAAATTAAAACTTTTATTCATAATAATTATTAATTAACTACTGGTTTGATAAATAAACAAAGTATACATTTTCATAATAAGAAATAGTAAATTATAGTTTTTTTTCTTCAATATAATCGTGTTGTAATAACTTTAAAATTATATATGTATGTATATATAAAACAATAGAATTTATCCGGAAAATGGCTCCATTATAGCTGTGTATAAGAATTATGTTGTAAATTACTATCTAAACTATCATAACCTAACCGTATATAAACCTAATCATAATATTATGTAGGTATGTGCAGTGTTTTGGTGTATGATTTTACATTTAATCATTATTGGGTCTCTATGATCTCTCTCATTTTGGTGATAAAATCGATAGCTCGGACCGAATGACGTCGGAAACATCAGACGTGTATGGACCAACGATGCGAGCGCTCATATTATAGTGAAATTTCATAAATTCAGCAGGAAATCGTACATCTCCGTTTGACACATTTTTTTTTCTGCCATTCAACTTTTTTGTTTGTTTCCTATAACAAGACGTCGTTTAATGGCAGTTTATGAGCGACTGAGTATAAATTAAACACATCAAAGTCGAGCGACGTTTCGCGGATAAAACGGGTCATTGTGTACGGGCCACGTACGAACAACGGCCGTATCGTATACCACCGCAGTTGTAGTATACCTTGAATATATAGGTATATACCGTATACCGCTTGAACCCCGGTTAACCAATTTATTACGGACGAGTGCGAGAATACCGTAGACGAGGTGTTCGGACATTGTAATCGCGACGGTAGGTAACACTTTTTAGTGTAATTTTTTTTTCGCGCATCGAAACCGTTCTATTTACGCTTGATATTGTGATTACATCGGCAGAAACGTTTTTCGTTTTGATATTAATAATATTTACTTCACATTTTTCACGCACGTGGACCTCACCAACGATGAAACAGACACTGCTAAGATTGAACGTGGTACACTATGCGACTAGTCCGTAATATATGATGCGAAAATTCTAAAATTTAAATATATATATTATATAATATACACACACGGATTATTGATCCAATGTTTCGAAAAATATAATTACCATCCGGGCAAACACGTATCTCAATATTATATATTTAATGATTATACGCGGACTCAGTAGTAGGTAACACATTTTAGAAATTATCATCATACACAAATCCCGTCAATAGAGAACTTACTAGTTACAACACACTGAAGAATTTCATATTATATTCACAATAACATTGTTCACATTTTCAAATCTTATATTTTAACTGTCAATTTGTAATCAAATACAACATACTATTAAAATGTTAAACTATTATCATAAAATAGGTATATTATAATTTTTAATATTATACATTAGTAAAATACTACCTACTATTAACATCTATCAATAATCTTTTAACTATGTGGCTGCGTTTTGGATTATAATAATTTATATCCACATATATTTATAATAACTAGATAGCCGACTTCTTCTTATCAATGACGCTGGTAGCCACGCACAACTTGGGCAATGTTTACTAATTGCTAGAAAGGTAATATGATAATAAACAACAACATTTCATATCAAACAAGGTCGTTGACAATCAAAACGATTAGAATTTGTAAACATTGCCCAAGTGACAAATGGCGTTGGGCATCATAATTCAATAACGTTGTTGTATATGGAGTCGGCTATCTAGTTATTATATATATATATAAATAAATGTTTATACCAGTCTTAGATGATATTTTTAGAACTGACGAAATTTTTTTATTATAAAATTTCTGCCCGACTGTATCACATAAAAAAAAAACGTTGAGACTATTAGGTGTTATTACTTAGTACCTATAGTTATTTAAAACATTGGTATTCATGTATTTTGAGTTTTGCCGAATCATTGAGGAATGAAATCATACAAAAATATAATATGTGTCATTATGTCGTATTTTAATATTGTATTATAATTGTAATGAAAAAATTACGTGCGATGTGTTGTGAAATTATAACACGGCGCATTGTATAGGCAAATTAACACCATCAGTGTCACTTTTACTGATGTAGCTTGTACCTACCAACATTGTCTGTGCATTGTTATAAATTATCATAATGATATTTGAACATACCAAATAGTCACCTCTGTAAAATATAATATTATTATTTTACTGGCTTTTCAGATCGTTTGTTATACTACCTAACAGTTGTTACTCGTTACGTATAGTTTTACACCGTAAGCGCCATTGCGGTGCAACTGCAATAATAATTTGGAATAACGATGGCATTATTTCCAATGTATATGGGAAACCATGATGGACCCTATAATTTTGTTCCGAGCACGTACCGACAAATAGATAATTTAATAATCTCGTGATAACATTAAAATGTCAAACGATCACGTGAAATTGTGTGGTTTAGTGGTAAGACTGATGGAAACAATCTAATTACATAATAATTTTGTTCGCCGAAAAGTTGTATTCATCGTGGTATTGCGGAGTTCGACATTTATATTACGAATAATATTTAGTTCAAAATTAAATTCACAACATTATAATTACAATAGTAAACAATGTCATAACGATGTGAACAACGTGAATGTTATATTTTGATACATATCGTACATAATATAGTTCTGATATTAATATATAATAATAATAAAGCGTGTTATAAAAAAAAACCAACTAGTGAGTTTTATTTTTTTATCACGTACCTGATTATCCTAGAAAATCCAAAGAGAAAATATTTCTCTGAATTTTAATTTCTAATGTTATATTTTTTTCACATTTACCAGTCCAAACTTTTGGAACTACTGTTTCGATGATGAAAATTTACGGCCAACCATAGGTATCTTAAAATCTCTATATCTAACAATTGTACACAAAAAACACACACTATTATCCGGACTAACAATTTCTAAGAAAGTTAAATCCCTGATATACTATTATATACGGTAGAAAAATTGAAGTTGAAAATGAGTACCTATACTTATCAGCAGTTTGGATAAAATTGAAATTCAAGAACTATAACCTAGGCGGTACTATTGTATGAATTTTGAATAATAATAAATAACTCTTATAAAGTTATTTATAAGGTAATAACCAATAATTAGTTGGTAATTCTACACAAGCGTGCAATATAGTTCTTGGTTCAGGAAATTTTAAACAATACGTTGCTAATACTTAATTAACAAATGATTACAATATATATCACAATATATAAAATGATAAATGATTTTAAAATGATCAAACGTTAAATGTTAATTACCCAATTTGTCTTAATAATTAAATGAAAATATATTATTTTAATAACGGTGTAAGAAGTCCTGTTTGTAGTGCAGTTTTAATGCCATATTAATTGCATTGGTACTTTTTATTTTATCTTTTTGTAGTGTTGCTTAAAACAGTCTTTTTATTTTAAATACTGCACTTTCGCATTTATTTCCTTTTTTTATGACGCTGTATCATAATTATTTGAGGAACAATATTAATATAACGATCTCACATCTGGGCATTGAAGAATTTAATTATAATACGAGCATTTGCAAATCAATTAACTTTTAAAGCATAATATCAAAAATGATTCTACCTACCAATATTTACCATGTATTAAAAAAAACCATGTTTCAAAAATGTTGCCTTTTATGATGAACCATAAAAAATGTATTAGAATACTAAAAATTATTTTCTCAATATATTATAGCGTGAAATAATTTGTAGGCCTTGTATAATATTATTATTATTTTTTTTTTTTATTTTATCCCGTGGCAACTTAGGCCATTGGGAGGGGGGAGGTACTGTAAGTTTGGAACGGTAGGTGTATTACACGTGGGTGTATTTTTGGCAGAATTTCGATTGGGGCACCCGTAGGTTTCTGCCATGCCCCGGAGTGGGGGATGGCGGCACTTGTTGTGCGGACACCGTGACTTGCCCGGAGAAAAATGCCACCCAGTGGCCGAGAATCGAAACCGTGACCGGCAGCGGCGCAGCCGAAGCGTTAGACCACTCGGCCACCTCGTCTCCTGTATAATATTATATATTATCCTTTTCGTGAAGTTGTACCTATTTCACATTCTTAATACCAATAAAATATGTTTAAATTTGGTTTAAGATGTTAAATACTTATGTGTTACAATAATCAGAGTTAACAGAATTTAATTTTTTTTTTTTTTTTATTTTCATTATAATTTTTGTTAAGCGATTATTAAATATTAAAAATGGTTACCTTCTAATTTTGATTTTTTTTTTTTTATCTTAACTGTCGGACGTTTTTATTGTTAATGTTATTCACTTTGTTTTTAACCTTAGCTATTTTTCTTCTATAACCATCATATTGTACTGAAGTAATTCGTCGGTATCGTTCCAAAAATGAGTCATGTTACGTCCGTTTACAGGATGACAGACGTAGACACTAAATACGGGTGCCCTCTTTTATAGGGTTGACTGTTGATCGATCATAAACATTATGCGGCCTAATGTCTATTATTTATTTATCAAACATTTAAACGGAATGAAACCCAATAACAATGTTTATAGTTATTACATTAGTAGGACTTAAATCTATTTATATACCTAGTCTGAATGACAGTAAAAATAATTACAAAAAAAATAAAACAATAATAATAATATTTAAGATAACAATAATAATTATAATATCTAAGATAATAACAATAATAAAAAATTATATTAAAAAAAAATGATTTATAATAGCTAATATAATTACAAAAACCATCAAAGGTATGGAAATTGAATAAATCAACCGGGACGTTATTAGCTAATTTCATTAATCTATTTATTGGCGAAACAAGTGCATAATTTGTCCTTTGAAATGGAATGTAAAACGTCTTGTCTAATCACGCCCAGGACACTTATTTAAAATTATATTATATTTGTTTATGCGTCCGGTGTAAAATATTCTGTGATTGTTCTCGTAAAAAATAAAATTTAGGTATCAATTATACTAATTTTTCAATATTAGATATCACAATTTCAAACTAATCAATATCAGGTAGTGCCACTAACGGAGGATTTCCGGCCTCATGTTTTTCGTTTCATTGTTATCCATGCTTTTATGATATGCGCTTATTGTTCGAATTTGTATAGACTGTGTATTATTTCGTTTGAAAGTAAAATAATGATAAAAAAAAAATAGGTATCAATTATATTCCATTACACAAAATATAAAGAATCTTAACTGTTTAAATATAATTATATATTATACTAGCTGATCCCGCACACTTCGCAGCCCGTAAGAAACGACAACTGGCAGACAGCGGGACTTTGTTTTGTACTATGTTGAGACTATACGAGTTATACATTTATAATAATACGTCACGTTTATAGTAATATAATATATCGGCATCGTGGACAAACATTTTCGAAAGCGATATCGAATCAAAACACGACGTCTGAACCAGCTCTACATCGCTGCAGTTATTATTCTGTTAATTAATTGTTCCGTGTTTTGTTATAAATGGAAAATATACTCATCATTGTCTTGCTGCAGGTATATATATATATATATAATACACTGCTCAGATCAATATTATAGTTGTTAATTAATATCCTGAAAATAATTATGTTCATCGAGACCTGTCAGGTCGTATAATATAATAATATCTGCACAATGTTTTCTGCGTGCCCGACGAAACAGATGGACGCAAAAACAACGAGACTGCGAGTACAATGTTTCCGGTGTTCTATCGTTTACGAAAAATATATCACTCTCGCGCGCTTCCGGCGAACAAACGGAATTATTTTCGTAAAACAATTATAGTTTCGTTAATCCTCGCAATTAAAGGATCGCAATAGAACACAAATCCGCGTTTACTTCTGCTCCATTTCACAGTAATTAAAACGTTAACTAATTTATCGTACTCGTGCGGTTGAACAATGTACTTATTGTGCAGTGTAATCGCCGTCGTCCAACTCCGATGGTTCGATATCAAAATATAATAATAATATTTTACCGTGACGAGACGGCCGTATATTATCGTACACATATAATATAGCATATCCTGCATATCAGGATATTATTATTTTATATACCGCGTGAACAATATTAAAAACACAATATCATGATTACCTGCGTGCGTTGATTGTTTTTTTGTGCGAGGACAGAGATCGATAATGTGTAACGTTACAATCGCGTACACCAAGAGGCAGAAAACTCGGTGGAATTTCACTGGCATTTGTGCGAACGAGTGTTTATGTTTTGTAAAATATAATAAAATATTATACCGTGATAATATGGGGTATATCGTATATAGGATATTATTATTTTGTATACCGCGTAAACAATATTAAAAACACAATATCACGATTACCTGCGTGCGTCGATTGTTTTTTTTTGTGCGAGGACAGAGATCAATAATGTGTAACGTCTGCAAACGTTCTTATACGGTATACTGTTATATAAGACGTGGTCATAGTTTTCCAATATGTGTCCGCGGCGGGGGTGGCGTGCTTAGACTTACATTTGGGAGGGGCGAGTTAAATTTATGAACAATATCGTACTCGGTGCCTCCGCTTCGCGTACACCAAGAGGCATAAAACTCAGTGGAATTTCACTGGCATTTGTGCGAACGAGTGTTTGGTTATGTTTTGTAAAATATAATAAAATATTGCACCGTGATAAGATGGGGTATATCGTATATTATAGGATATTATTATTTTGTATACCGCGTAAACAATATTAAAAACACAATATCACGATTACCTGCGTGCGTCGATTGTTTTTTTTTTGTGCGAGAACAGAGATTAATAATGTGTAACGTCTACAAACATTCTTATACATTATTAATATTATAAACGACGCGGTTAATTTTCCAATAGGTTAAGCAAAACCGTTTAAAGAATAACGCGTTTCTAATACGCGCCGGGCAAACGACGTGTGTTTTGGGTGTGCATAATTTAAACCGAGGCTTAAAAATAATACATATTATTATTATTATTGCTCGCTCGGAAAATAATATTATATTTTATTACGGAGCAAAGTCGCTGCGTGTCGTTTCACACAATAATATTATGCATAATATCGGGGACCAATAAGAGTGTAATATATTGAATACGACCTGTGTGCTCGTCGTTGTAAGTCATCCTTACCCGATGCACGCCGGTGTGTTTATCGCACATCATTGACGACGGGTCGGGGTCGTATTTAGGACTTAACGGCCGCCGATTCGTCGACATAATTTCGGGCCTCGGGATGATCCGGTGCGGACATAATAATCATCGTTTGCCAGACCACGGGAAATCCTCGATCGGACGTTTTCACCGCTGCCAAACTTATCACTGCGCGGCCGGTCAGCTCGATCGGCTGTCGGATTAATAATACCCGTACACGCATACGCACTTACCTATATGATATTATATTATTAAGTTACGATCACGACTAAAGGTATATGTTTAATCGTGGTTGCGATTAAACTCTAAAAACGTACGACTTAAGCGCACAGTATTAAAACATACCTATATTGTCCATTGATCGAAATTCAACCGGAAGAGCCGGATTTAATTGTAAGATCATCGCGTTCTAAAAAATTGCATATCTTATCACGCACACACAGTGTTCGGTATCGGAGTTTGTCCTTCTTCTCCTTTTCTATATATGTATGTACGTTTAATGTGGGAGAAACTATTGTTTGTTTTATACAAATTATTGGTAAGGTCACTTTTTTTTTAAATCTTGTATTAATTAGTGCGTATAACTCAACTTCGCCGGGAATAAAATATTTGTTTTTTAAATTTTTTTTTACCGGACAAATGGTGCCACTGCAGCTGTTTGTCTATTTTCGCATTTTATATCTGCATTAACAGTAACATATTTTGTGTAAAAATGTTTCTTGCGCAGCCGTACACAATAATACATTTCCGATGATATATATCTATTTCCCCCCTACCATATACTTATATACAAGTGAAGTTATTGGTATGACAAAAAAAAGTGTTAACATAATAATATACACACCTATAGATATAGCAAAAGGTTTAGTCATTTTTGAAAACTTTTTATTCTTTTCGGTCGCGTCCCATTTTGATTACAGCCACGCGTCGATTCGCTCGGGCAGTTATATACGTATTTTTTAGAGAAAATGTGTGTGTGGTAGATGCGCCGTTTCGCGTGCCTGACCAAATAGGATTTTCCGGGAAATGCAGTGGATACAGGATGACCCAGTTTTTGGCTGCTTCACGTGTTTTCTCGTTGGCTTTCCATGAATTCGAAAATAAAAATCGTTTCATGTAGCATTTTTAAAAATAATATCAAATTACCCAGTTGGTTTTTTACGAACCACTTACATATTATTATTTTTTGGGTACCTACTTTTATACCCATTGTGTGTCGTGGCCCGTGGCTACTCTTTTCTAAAAGTAAAACGCTCGTAGGTACGTAAAAAAAAATGTTTGAAAACCCCCAATTCGTTTCGTGCATCCTTTTTTCTTGTAAAACATAATATCATCATATTTTTTAAATTCCATAATACAGCATTCTGTCGTTATTATATTTTCTCGACGAAAATTGACAAAGAGCCCCTCGTCCGGCAATATGGTTCACCCTGTACACATCGTTCCACAGCTGCAATATACAGCATCCGCGCACACATAATAATATGATATAGCTGCACGTACCTGTTGTATTAGCCCGACGGCAGTTCTGACAGCGGACGCGTTTCGGACCAGATTTCGCCCTTATTATGTCTAATAAATATTTTACGTTACCGTCGAGAAAATGCGTCATAAATCGTGCGAACCGTGTGAGCTCCAGGCACGTGTGTACACATAGTATATAATATAATGATATATATCGCGAGACCCCGGAAACGAGGTGTGCTCATCATCCGTCACTCTGCAGCGCAATTTTTTTTTTCTTAATTTCTTTTCCGATCCGCCGTGGGACCCTACGTCACACAATCCCCGTTTAATAATACTCCTGAAGCGGATCGACAAACGTAGTTCGAATTGAATGCACTGCGCGTGCGTGACGTGTGACTTACGGTTATTTTCCTATATGGGTGTTTCACGCTCCGATTGTAAATCAAGCCATTTTCAAATTATTGAACCACTCGATGGATATACGGTTCAAACTTTTTGCGTTTTCGAGCCATCCGCTATACGTGTTGTAAAGTGATAGTTTTGATAAATTCAAATAAATGAATAAACGTAGAAAAAAAAAAACAAATTATTTGACGGAAACAAAGCCTGTATAATAAAGCCTGATCACTCTGTATATTTTGAATAATATTATTAAATCGGGTACAACTGCTGTGCTAGTAATTATTCAGACGATTTGGATTTATGGACGTGTATATTTTTAATTTCACAAATGATTGAATTATTTTACTAACACTTGGCATAAATGTTCATGTATTACTTATTACGTGCAGCTTCATAATATATATACATGTGTCTAAATTATGAGCAAAATATAAATCCAAATAATCCGGATAACCGATATTGTATGAAAGTCCAAATTGTTTTCCGGACATTTATAACGCAAAATAAAATACATTATAACATCACAGTCAAATAAACTATTTATGTTTTGATCGCGGGTACGCAAAGACGTGTTTTTATAATTATATTTCATAACGAAATTATTTAATTAAATTCATCACTGCATAACACGTTCCGTCGGTAGCGCTGACCAATTTAATGTGACTTTTAAAACGCAAGTGCAGACGTAAACACGGTCAATCGACCATGGTAAGCTTTTCTCGATACCATATGCGTTTTCCACGACATAATGCATTATTATATAATGTACCTAAGTAATGTATATTATGTAAAACTTCGTCTGTTCAACAGGGCAGATTTATTTCCCCGCTGCACTGCAAATCTCGCGTGCTCATAAAATCCGCGTGGCCTAATAGCCCTTGTGCTTTGATAGAAACACGTGCTCTTACCGTTACGATCAATCATGCTTTCATCTCACGTGACGTGTAATCACACCAAACCCTTTATAATTTAATAGAGATTTTCGCGAAATAAAGTAGCAATCGAGTGATATAACAATTTAATATAACTTTCTACTCGATCAGCACGAAAACACCGTCAGTTATACCTACTACATGCGTGTAGTGCGTATACATTCGGTTGAACTGCATTACGTATTCGGATTAATCCGAAGCTGTCGAACCTGTGGCGTCTTTGTCACCAACCAAATAAATAAAATAACAACAACAATAATCCTCTGACGCACAAGTCAAGTTCGTCAAGTAGAACAGAGTACCTGCACGGATACGTGATTTTTCACGATGTGTTTACACGCAGACTGCTGCGCGTATTGCGCGGATGATAATAATATCATTTATCAAAATATTTTGTTTTTTGTATTCGAATGGCCACACGCCCCCCACGCGGCAATAATATATACATACATATTTATATATATAGTGAATTCAACTAAAGTAATGTTATGATGACAGTATGACGTATAGTTGGCTTTTCACTAGCAGAAAAAAAAATCACATTCAGATTTTTAGTGTTACGACTCTACGGCATCGTTATTACACAACGCGAAAACAAGACTGACGCAGATTTAGGGCGGCCGTTTGTAACGGTGAAAAAAACCATACCTCGGTTACGACGTGGAGGATAAGATTAATTTTATAGCGTGAAAAAAAATGGAAGCGATTAGATACCGCC
This sequence comes from Acyrthosiphon pisum, assembly GCF_005508785.2. Classification (NCBI taxonomy): domain Eukaryota; kingdom Metazoa; phylum Arthropoda; class Insecta; order Hemiptera; family Aphididae; genus Acyrthosiphon; species Acyrthosiphon pisum. The sequence goes on along the minus strand of NC_042495.1, from coordinate 103,624,741 downwards.
GCGGCCGTAGAGGACGCGTGGAAAACGGAACGATGATGGATTAGATAGAGGAGAAATGCGGTGCGTGTAATAATGTGCAGGGGAATAAACTGAGCGCACGCGGCGAGGTCGTTGTGCAATTTTCGGACGATCGTCAAAAGCCTGGAGATGAAAAATTTACACATAATATTATAACAATATTGAAGTGGGCGACCAAAATACGCCGTGCAGTTATTTGATATTTAAAAACGAAAGGTCAGTCGTCGTTTGTTGACTGCGACAGTCATTAGTAGGGTTCTAAATTAATGTAAAGAAATATTACATTTTGATGAGAAATAAAAATCCAATTTTAATTTAAAACTGTAGTAGAAAGCGCAGTAAACACCTCTTCTTAGTTAAATGTTTAAAAGTGGAAAATGTTATAGACATATTGCTTACATCGTACATAATATAAATGATATAACAATTATCTATATATTATATATTATTATATCTTCTTTACATTGTGATAGGAAATTAACTATTGATAATCACTAACCAGTAATCAGGTATGAAATCAGTCTGGCCATCTAGGGATAATTTTATGAAACATACCAATAAGTACACAATATTAAAAAAATTTATATTTCAATATTTCATTGGAATATTTCGAGAAGGACGAATGTTTCAGGTTCGACATATTTCATAGTGAGAATTTCATGTGAAATATTTCATATTCATAACCCTAGACTCATTATATTTAAAGTTTAATTTATAATGGTGCATTATGCGATAGCGTTATGATGATACTATAGTTCGCTTAATCTATATACCTTCGCTCTCGTTTTGTCGCGTTTACATACCTATTGTTAGTTGGTGGTAAAAAACTGTGACACGCCGAGTTGGCGCTAACAAAGTCACGTGGGTCAGCACGATATGGGCTTATTTATTACAGAATTTTTAATACCGCTTTTCCACTTGGTTTTGTGTAGACAAATGGCCGAGCTTACAATTATTAACAATAATATCGCAATCGGATTATAATATTATACGATGATAATAATATTATGTGCGTAAGGATTATAAACGACCTACGCGTGTTATGGCGTTGCCTACAATTATAGTCTATGGTGCTTAAATATAATATACTGCTTCTCTGTTTAAGAGAAAAAAATAATTTACTTTACATTATGTTTAGTATAGGTATTATCTATTTTAGAAAAATTTAAATCTTTTGTATTTTAAAAATTCTAACCTATCATAATACCATGTGAACTATGGAGATATATTTTTTTTGAAAACGAAAATGTTGGTTTTTGTTAAGAAACCATTAATTTATTGTCTTTAGTTTTAACATAGGTAGTAAAAAACAACTTTTTAATAATTAATCAACCTAACTTTGTCTAAAGTGTTTTTTATTAGAGGCATAACATATTATCTATAACATTTAAATATAACTTGTGACTCGACAAATTCTTTGATTCAATAATAAAGTCGGTTACAACAGTATATCAAGTACATATGCACTTATGTACCAAGTACATATGTATGCACCAAGTACATATGTATGAGCAAGTACATATGTATATTATATTATACTGACACGAGAATCTTGACACGAAAGGATGAGATCTGTAGGAACACCATACTTAATCGAACGTTCATTGAAGTTTACACAAAAATGTATTGTAAATTAATGTTGAGCTTTTATTTGTATAATTGTAATGTGAATAGACACTGTTGCATTGTATCTATTATAGTGCCTAGCCACTAAAAAAAAACGTGGCCAATATTGACATAATATTGTAGAGTGTAGTACAATATAATATTATATTTTATTAAAAAAAGCAAAATTTCAACTTATGATATAGCTAATTTTTTTTTATGCATCGTTCAACTTGATTATGTTGAAAAAAATATTAGCTACCTGCTTTTAAATACATTTACTTGGCTTAACAAGTAAGCTATATTAAATAACTTGCGATAAACTTAGTAGGTAGGTATATTATATTTTTAATATGGTTGACGGATTTTTCAGTATACCGGTGATTGCTCAAGAGTTACCACTTAAACAGTATACCATAAAATACCGAATAAAGTGCATTAAAAAAAAACTATAAATTGTATGACTAATAATTATGTACTTTGGTTTCAGCTTAATAAATAATATTGTAAATATTAAGTCTAAAGCATTTGATACAACTGTGGTATTATCAATCCCACTACACTGGTATGATCGGTATTACTTTTAAGATATATCGTTATTACAGAATTAAAGTAGTTATAGGCGTTTAGTGGTATTATGGTATATTATATTGATCTTACAGTATACCAGTAGAACGGTATTCGAATACGTTTTTGTTTTATGCTATAACGGTACGTACTAATATTATAGTGATATATCACATACAGGTATTATTCTGAAACCACATTACCGGTATCAAGTTTAACCCGTCAACCCTAAATATACTTTAAATATGACGTCGTAAATTATATATTCAGAAAATAATATAGTGTTAATATTATACATTAATAGAGCTAATAAAAATTGTTCCTATCTACGTAAATTTGTAATCCAAACATCGTAATAATAAGAGCTTTGAGAAACAGTTAGGTAAGGAACCTGGATTTTTTTACACAGGTACCTAGCTATAATTAATATAATCCAGTACTAATTTAAAGTGTAAAGATGTGTAAAAATGTTATCTTGACATTAAGGACATTAACCTAATTTAATAGGAACGTTTGAGTAGTAATTTGAACTTTAAACTACAAATACTAATAATGGATTATTCTGAATTACCCGATGAGTACATAAGAAAAAACCAAAAATTAATTTAAATTTCATATCAAATTATGTGTTGGTTTACGGAATAAATTACATTCCTTTGTCGTTAAAAGAAAAACGCGTATGACAGAAATAATAACATGGCTGATAATGATTTGTATAAAACAATTTTGCATGTGATTATTTATTTCGGCAGTTTAAAAAATAAAAACGAGAATAATAATTGAATGTACCTACATAAAAGGACAAAACAAGAAAACTACTTCAAGGGTTAGTAAAATATGATATATATATATTTAATACATTAATCACAAACCACGAAAATATAATACAGATTAATACTTGTATTTCGAAAATACAAGGCTAAAATAAACGTTATGAAAGAATATCGTTATTATACCCGTGGGTTTTTTTTTCAATCGAGTAACAATGAACTAATATAATTAAGACTACAAAGAAAAAAACTAAAATCCTACACAAAAAATACCATTCATATTATGCGTTTGTTATAGATAATCGTATTTATTAATATTTAATATCGATTGGTATAATACAGCCTGCGATAATCCTTTGTATCCTCTCGAGAACCAACATATGTTGCGGGTATAAGGCGTGTACAATTTAAGGACTTCGGTGTTCAATGAAAGTATGAGACCATCGTCCCTCATCTAGCGCAACGAAACATTATTACCTACGGAATATTGTGTGCGTTAAAATATAGGTTTATGAGTAAGATACGTATAGTACATGGTTTGGTTTCTGGTATACATATTATGCCATTAAGTTTCAGATCTTCCATGACTCCACATCTGTGGTGCTGAATTTCTTAGTAAAAACGACGTGTGACACAACATCACATCATTACACCCATCCAATATAAATAATTAATATAAGTAGAATATGAACATCGATAGTGTTGAATTAAAATATTCCCAAATGTACAAGTTCTAAAATCTAATAATAATAATAAGTACTATATAAGTCTATAATACCATATACTCAACCACAACTCTGCACATTAAACACTACAGCCTATGTGTCGCTGCGGGAGTGGCGTACTTAGACTTCCATTTGGGAGGGGTGGGTTATATCTATGAATCATATCGTACTCGGTGCCACTGCTTCGCGTACACCATGTGCCCATACACACGAAATCCGCAGAAAACTCGGCGGGATCTCACGGGCATTTGTGCTACCGTGTACAGATATACACAACGATGAGTGTATAGTGTTATGTTTTGCCAAGACCAAAATGTCAACAGTAAATTTACATAGGACACCTGACATACATGTATTGTACGCGTATATTATATATATATATGTGTGTGTGTTATCGTTATATTATAATACTCGCGCAGTTATAATATAGAGAGAGGGCTGTTCCTTGGCAATAAGTTACTGCAGCACGTGTATTGTATTATCAAATAATATATACTGTCCGTTGGTTTTACGACACTACCCCTATGCCGCGGGGAGAGTTGCCGACGCATAAAAGTCAATGCGAACAGAGTTGTTTGCGTATAATAATAATAATTTACAGGGTGGCCGGCCGTGTTTTGCCGTCTATATTTGTTTATAGCAGCATTAAGCCATACACCGATATAATATTATTTGTGAGTAAAAATAAAACAAAAACATACCTAAGCGCATTATATTTGGGCAGTAACTCGCGTATACCGTCTTATAAGGGTTGAACATCGAATCACAATAACGACAATACGTAAATAGGTATGCAAAAATATATGAATAATATTGTCATTCAAATTTACCACGACTATATAGGTATAATATATGATAATATAATGTGCGTTAAGGACGATTTTCTTGAATGAATGTTCGCACATACAAACAACATTTTGTATCAGAAAACAATATATTATGTATTTATTAGCATCGGTGTCATATTTTACATTTACAGCTTTATACAAATATAAATATAAAAGTATTATAAGACGTGCCACACGTGACTCGGTGTACATTATTACGTCTGCACATAATCAAAATTTCTAATCTTTCGGTGGGTTTTTCGTGTTATTTACACCGGCGTGAAATCTCACCGCACAACAAGCAAAGTCGTGAAATTCACCACTCGTAATTTTTACTCTGATAGTCATAATAGTTATATAAGTACCGTTTCGTTTCCAGCTCGTAACTTTTGATAATTTCTCATAAGTAAAACAAAACGTTTTCGTCCAAACTTTGTTGTGATTTGAAATTATTTATCGTAATTTAATATTATACTGTACATATTTGTTATTATTATTTTTTGGTTTCAAAACGAGAATATTTTCTTCCCCGCGTAACTCTAAAACTTTAATAAAATATTATCTATGAAATCAGAACATAAGACACACGTGAATGATTATGTATGTCGTATGATATTATTATTGTATATAATATTATATTTGTATTTGTTTATGAGTTTTGAACTAGTAACTAGTTGAACCTTTCAATTTCACACATATCGTTCAAATCCTTATTTTTCTATCTCATTTTTCATTTTATTTGGCTAAATATTTTTTATTTCATTAAAATTACAATTTAAATGTGCATACCTATGTAATGATTTTAAATACAATTAAATAACACTGAGTATACATTTATTTTTTATCATAAAACTTTAATAGATAAGAATAACTTTTTGATGAGATTTCAAGAACAATCTTGTATAGATAATAAACGATTACGTAATATGCAATTTATTTAGCGTTGAGAACTTTCTAAAGATAATTTGTTTTTATATTGGCATTAATAAAAGATTTTAAATTTGAAAGGTAGTAAAACAGTTTTAAAATAAGTTATTCATAATATTATGATATTATTAATAACTAAAACACTATATTATTATCAATTATACCGTAAAATTGTTGGAGTAGATATTATAAGTATAGTTCGGCAGGTTTAAATACGAAAAACATGGCGTTCAAAACATAATACACTAAAATAATTGATTATTTTAAACGTCGATATCTGGGAATATTTTGCAATCTCAAATCATTTACATGATTCCTTTGAAATAATCACCAGTACAATAAAAATCGATGGGTTAGATATCTCGAACTTTTTCCTGTTGACTAATCCCCTTGAGTTTCGACATAACGAGAAACATAACTGTATTATATACTGTAACAGTTTTTTATGCTTTATAATACAGTAAAAACCTACATGCACGTAGGCTAAAGAGTACTTCGCTTTAATAATTATTATGTTGATATTCCAGCGTGAAATATTGTTATAATATTAGTATAACGATTTTTATTATTTTTAAATACGAATTATGTTTCGTATAAAACTGTTTGCACACGTCAGACTTGGCACGAAGAGCACACCTGTGTAAACGTATCTACTATTATACTCGTCGAAATGAACAGTTTCGAGTTTCGCTCAGATTGTACTTTAATATCCACTTTGCAGTCCGCGAGTATGGCACGATTTTGACATTGGGGCAATGGTACTTGTTGTTCGGAGCCAAGAACAGATCGACTTTGTACCAACAATTATTTAACAATAATTATTAGTCTGTACACGTTTTAGACTTTTGTACGTACGACTACACTGCGTCAGCTGCTATTCGCCGTACGCTTATTGTGAATTTCGCAATTTCTGTGTCTTTGGACACGTGTTGATGCGCACTAAAATATTACATTTATACTGCGCATAAGTGGACACAGTGATAGTGAATAGTTTTGGTATGAATAAAAAAACAAACATGACAGAACAATTATTATAATAATAGTATGCGCTCGATTGTACTGCTAACACGAAAATAATAAATTACGATGTCACATTAACATTCACTAATTATAGACGAGTCGACGCTGAAAATGTGTGAAATATATGATAAGGGAAAATACATATAATTATTACATTACATTATTTTGATTTACGAATTACAGATTTAATGTTTAGATAGATAATTCACAATTTTCATGACCGGTGTGTGTACCGAAATATAAATATATACATCGAAATACCTACATTATTGCGTTTCGAAATATACTTGTGTTCGTCCGAAATCGTATTTTATCTCATGGTATTTTGGCAGTTTTACTCAATTATGTTTAAATTATAATAATTAAATAATATATTTTGTTATATGTGTATATAAATACATACAATTTATAATTATTTTATTTCTGTGAAGCGTATACACACAGTTAAATATTCAAATGAAAACTGGTTGAAATGTTGACTATATTTTGCCGTTTATTAATATTTGCAAAAATATGTGGCAACAAAATATACGATTGTTCGGATATTTTCTGAGTCCCGAAAAACGCCGTTGATCGAAATAATCGAAGTCCGAAAATGTTGTTTCGACAAGATGTTTGGCGTGGAGGCGCTCGTCCTGACTATGTGGAATCACGTCTGAAGATGGGCCGTTTCGGGTCTCTACTATATAGTGCAAACCCTCTACTCTACCTTGCAACTAGTGCCACCGTCCCCCCGGTCTGTGTGGATGATACCCCGAATTAGCTATCCTTAGCTATACCCATAGTGTCTGTGGGAGTATATGTGCCCATGGGTCTGCAGATGTGTTTGTGGCTGGCTAATTGTATGATCGATGCGGGGTTTTGATAACCGTGTAGTTTTGTCATAGCTATATTGCTAAGATTTTATTAGACCCACGGAATTCTAACAGTATGCTTTTTATTACTATATTTCATAATTCTGTGCGGTGGCCTATGCTAATTGTAGCGAACATTAAATAACAGTTTGCCAGTGTCTCGTCGCAACGCTATTAGATCATTCCGAAAATATTGTGTGTGAAATAATTTACGATATAATATATATCATTTATAGTTATATGTTGGGGCGGAGTAGGGTCCGTACACAGCACTTGCTTAGACAACATAATTACAAAACTATATGGGCATATAACCATACAACAATTTAAAATGAGAAAAATAACGATAGAAACGAGTAAATCATTTTAAATTCACGACTCATGGATACCTATACACAGGGCCGGTTTTAGTGGGGCGTGTTGGGGGGTGTTACAATGAACAAATTATTGATGCATTACAAGATATGTCAGACTTAAAATCTGTGCATAAAAAAACATGTACTCTTGCATTAGGTCTCTATAAAAAAATGTTAAAAAGTAATTTGTTTATCATTTATGAAAATGTCATGTATAAAACAAAAATCTTCACAGAAAACTTAGAAGCTACAGAATTAAATATAATTTATATTTTAATGTTACTAACACATACTATATTGACAGTTTAACCAGAATGTGTAATAAATAATAATAATATGGCATTAAATAATTTAGTAAAAAGTGCAATAAGTTTTGCTAAAAAATTAAATATTAACCCAGAAGAAGATTTTAACCGACACCATCGAAGAATATTGAAGCCCAAAAATATATACTCGAATGCTAGCACACAGTGCACAATCAATATAAAAGATTTGTACAGAATGGAATTAAAAAAAGTATTCGATGCATTAATAAATTTGTCTTGTGAACATTAAAAAAATTGTATGTTGATCATAGAACCACTTATGAAAACAATTGTTCAATAGATGATTTGAAGAAATGTATGAAAATATTCCCTCCGGAATGTAATGCATCTAATATTTGTGATTATGATGGAGTTATAACTGAATTAAATATTTTATACCATCACTGTATCAATAAAAACATTTTAAAATAAACTGAAATATTTAAAGTATCCAAAGAATCAAAACACATTTTGCCTATTGGCAATAAACTATGCAGATTGATTTTTACAGCATCGGTTAGTACTGCATCAAACGAGCACACGTTCAGTAAATTGAAGATTGTGAAGAATTGTTTACGTTCTACTATACGAGAGTAGATCGCTTATAAAATTGTAACAAATATTTAACTGATGAAATTGATATTAATCTCATAGTGAAACATTGGGCTCTTCTTAAAGAAAGACGACTTAATATATAATAAAAGTATTGTAATTTTGCTTTAAAAAAAATATTCTTTTTAATAAACGATGTCTAATGATTTAGCAACTTGCATTAAGGGGCCTCGCTACTGCCGTCAATTTTAGCTGAAAAGACCTAAAGTATTGACAACATTTAAGTTAGTTATCGTTGTCTCGTTTTGATTCTGAAAAAAATTTTAACTCACCAAAAAATCGTCTATTAATCCTACGAAGCACTTTGTAAAATCTATTATCTAGTATCTATTAAAAAATGTACTTGAAGTATGTAAATTACGAGAGTCATTAAGTATGTTGAATAATATAGTCGGAAAATCACTTAATTTTCAGTCGGAAAATTATAATGAATACACCCCCCCCCCCCCCTAAAAAAATGTATAGCGCCGTCCCTGCCTATACAGTAGGTGTCCTAAAAACAGATAATTTATAGCATACCTACGACATGCACTAATAATATTATATCATACTCAAACGATATGGTGAATATTATATACAGTGTTGTGTTAATCCTGTACGTTTACATTGCAATAAAATAATTGCAATTTATGACTTTCCAATAGTACTGCAATAATAATAAATATTATTATAATGACAAAACGTGTGTACATACAGAATGGTTCGAGGAGCACGCACACTCGCCACCGTTGTATCCTTCGGTTATGCATTTATATGAATTCTGTATTTTTTTTCATCTATGAAGACCATATTTTCATATAAGTTTGTAAAGTTTAACAACTGAGAAATTACTCGCTCGAAATTCGATATAGATACATCAAAGTTTTCAAAAACATCATCTCCCATTGACAACAGCAGCAAAAAGTCGGTCTGTACAGAAATTCAAAAGAACAGTTTCTGTGCTATTAAACTTTACGAACTTATTTGCAAATAATATGATCTTTGAAAGACGCATACTAAAAATTCTAAAATCAGAATTTTAACGAATGTGTTAGGTAACTTAGGTTAGTTATATTAAATATAGAATAGGATATAGGGACGAGGAGGCTATTGGTACATTTTCAACACGTATCAACAACGTTCAAACGTACCTACCTATATAATATACCGTTGGAACATTGCATATTGTTACCACGTTTTAAATCGTTGGTATATTATACTATAATATTATTACTATACATATCAAACAAATCTCGTTCGGGTTTTTCAACGTAGAGTGGTTTTACGGTACCTATGTTATATCCGTGTGCGGGGTCGCGTGCATAATTAAAAACGAATATCGTAGTCTTCCGCAACGTCGAGTGGGAACTACTCTAGATAATAATAATAATATGAAACTTATCGCAAATACATGTGCACGCGTAGATGTGTATATATATATAGATCACAATGCGACGATTACGACGATGGCGTTCGCATTACGCGCGTGTCATAAAATACGATGTCTGTTCATTCTTGTGTGCGGCGATGCTAAAACGGAGTATATATATATTATTATATTATGTATATACATAGATATATGTTTTAAACTACGGTTTTGTATATCCACGCGGTGAACTCGGATACAACGCCTCCATGAAAAAAATAACAAAAAGACACAGTTATAATAATAATAATAACTACGCCGCTCTATGTGAAAGCTAGTCGCTTTTGCGAGCTGTCGTCCGTGAACTTAACGTATACAATATATACATTATACACACTTCGCGGTTATCATATACATACTATATATATTATTATAATATATGTATATATACACAATAATAATAATGCATTCAACGCGAAAATACCAAACTTCCGGCACGGCGGAAGTTGAGCGTTCGGTCTCTATAAACGTTGTTACCATTGAATATTATCATACAACATAATAATGTTAATTATTATTATATCAAAAATCGACAACCGTAATCGTTCACGACCGCACTGGTGACATATTATTATATTATACGTCATATAAATATATATATTGTATGGTATGCACAGACACCCACTTGCGAGAACCTCACTGACGAGTCGCCGACAACATACTAAAGGCAAGGACACTGTGCCTGCACAATTTATTATTGCAAGAGAGTGATTTTCAGTAATTTTGACGTTTTTTAATATTGACTGTTGGTCGGCATAATAATTCATGATTACGACATTGCAAAACTATTGAGCTAGTCTTTAATAGTTGGATACTGGATAGTATAAATATGTGATTCAATTAGGTACCTTTATATCATAGATCGCATATTTGATATACAATTGTTATATTTTATCTAAAAGCACAAACCTCAGACGTCTCCAATAAACCATGAGTTTCATTTATTAAAATATATGATTTATGACCATCGGAAATGTGACAGTATCAGTTTCATCGTAGTTATTTACCTCCACTTATATAATGATACCGCAACGTCGATGTCGAATCACTTGAATATTATGGTGTGTGTAGGTCTATTGTAAATAACATATTATAGTGATAAAAGTTCAAATAAAAGATCACTCCATTGGTCTTAGAACAACACGATCATCTCCAACGTTGAATTATTACTCCGAGTAAGAACAATGAGGATTATTGTGTTTAAAACCATTTATCTTTGAGATTTATCGATTAGTAGAGGTCAGTAAAAATAACAAGAAATTGAATTCACTTGGCGATAAATACCTGGTAAAATAAAATATTATGGCCAAAACTTGGAAATACAGTTAAAACTTATTATAGCAGGTACCTACCCAACATTTCAGACATGAATGCGAGAGATAGGTACTCAGAAGGTAGTATAACTAGCGTTATTATAAATATGTAGCATATGTCCATACAATATATTAGTTTTTACATAAAGACTAATTCATTAATATTACAAGATACTAAATATTCGCCATTATTTTAATTTTAATTACAACACAATCATTTATTGAAATTATTGACTATTATAAATCGTATATCATACTATAAAATAAAAATCTACTCACGTTTACCAAAATGTAAAACTATAATAAAATAGTGACAAGTGAATATATTGTGCAAATATATTATCCAAGTGTCACCGCATTATCTCATGCTGCAATAGCAATAACAAGTACCTACTTATCAATAGTTGAACAATAATTTAAAAGTTTCAAGATGTACAAATCAGTAGTTTTTAATACTAAATTATTACCACCATATATATATATAATTATTGATGTTACCTAAGGTCCAAGAGAACTCGGTTTATATAAATTACACCGAATAATGTATACACCATATACTACCCATGTAAAACATTATACTAGAAGCAAGTACCTAAACTTCATTGTGGTGTATTGTCGAGTTCACTTCGATAAAGTAGACTTTAGTACTTTACCTATAGTCTTTACATCGGACATCAGTACATCATCTAAAACATACAATATAATAATATGTTATATTTTTCAAAAACTTATTAAATTGCAATAATAAAATATTTTGTTTAAAACATATAGTTTAAAACAAAATTATTTACCGTTATTTTCTTCTTTTTTTCAAGAGCCAAATCATTTTCTGAAAATATTATTATTTTATTCACAACGGCATCTCTCATCGGACCAAGTTTTTGGTTTTCAACCATTTGTTTATTTCTTAAAATCCTGTAAATTATAGATGAAATAATTTACTTACCTAACATAGCTAGACAGAGAGATTTACGTGAAAATATACTACAAAAATTTTATATTCTGTCAACTACCTACCTACTTGAAAAATTTTTAAAGTTTAAACAAAATATTAATTCAACAATTCAAATTTTTAAAAATATATTTTTCACCATAAATATAACTCAAAATCAAAAATAAGGATTTCTTTGAAATAAAAACAATATAGAACACCTACAACTTTATACAAACACAAAAGATAATAACCAAGTGTTTGGTTTTATACACCAAATCAATTTTACACAAATTATGAATTATTCATGTAGGTAGCTACAAATGGATTTTTTTTCTAAATAACAAGTATTGTTTAATAAGAAATCTGTTTTCTATTACTACGATAAATAAAAACATATAAAACATTGCAGTTTTCAAATAATTGTACGCAGTTAAAATATCATTACTGATTATAATACTAATAAACTTATAATCATTAAAAATACCAAATAATTGCATTATATTACTGAATACGCTGGACACTATTGTACTATGGGGACTGAAAAGAATATATATATATATATTGCAAGAGCGTTATTGGTTTTACATTAATGACGTGTGCATATTTTTTACGCGTTTCGTTACCGAATAAAAAATCACAAAAGTTTCATACAGCTGCATCTCGATATAAATTACAAATATTGAACGCAGATGGTACTCGAAAAATGTCTCGCTTGACGGTTTTAATCGTGATAGGTAAATGATAACCGTCTTAAATCGCATTCAATTATTGTTACAACATATGTACCTAACGTTAAATAGTTACTCGCGTGTATTATATTATAACATTTTTATGTTGTGCGATATACTGCAATGATATGCATATATTGTTGAAGCCATTAGATAACTTTAATATATTGTGTTGGCCCTCGGCCAATATGCTCTTGATTATACGGGGCTTTCAGCCAATTTTCTCATGATACACGAGATACCGAACACGGTCAATCGGTTGTTCTAATAGGCCGATTGTAGGATGCACGAACGTCGGTACATTGGAAGGCTTTCTAAAGAACCTCCCACCGGCAGCTGTGTTGGCCGGATCTGCGATCTGTGAAACATACAGACCGCGGGTCTGACCGGCGAAGGCACCAGTTGCAATTTTATTGTAAGTACAACAAGTACAAACACGCTCAATCGATCTATACTCGATAACCACGTGATACGCACATGTGGTAATACCTAACGAAAATGATTGGTTATAATATTATAATGTTTGTTACGCGAGTAATCGAATGTTTTTATGAGCTACAACAACACAAATATCGGGGTTACTAGCAATAAAAGAAGTGCTGCAGCTCTGCACCAATATAGAATCAAGAGAGATGGGGGGGTGCTAGTGCGCCAAGCGACTTGGCATATTTACTAAAGGATTTGCAATCGCATGTACAAAAAAAATTTACTGCAAATTATTGTAACCGGTCTAGGTACTCCCACGATTGGATGCGCTTACTCCGATTCGACAACCGAAATACACACGTTTTTCCATAATTTTCATCACGCGACTAATTGTTAAACGATCATACATCATAATAACCGCATTGGGCGTGATGGATAATATATAACCAGCTTCTTACGACCGTATACAACACTACACCGCTAGTGCGTCTCCTCATAACGTACGGAACTGTGCAGTTTCGATGTGTACCTACTGCTGCAGCTGTGCATTATAATATAATATAATGTTGTATTATGGTATTATAGATGAAATCATTATTACGACACCAACATCCGTTCCCGAAGCGGTGACCGCATGTGTATGCACTCACGTGTATTGGATGTAAATAAATCGGACATTATAACAAATCCAACGGGATGATTCTGCCCGTGTATACATAATATTACGGTGTAGAATCGGAAGCGTTTCTGAAACCATAAATACTATATACCACGAATCATAATATTATACCACCACATACGACCTATAAACCATACCGCACATAGGAATATTATAATAATATATTATTGTTATAATGTCGTAAGAGCAGAGCACATAGCTCTTTCAACCGTCCGTTTGCACGTCACACACACGTTAATTTATATATATACGTTATTATCCACAGTAATACTATGCATACAAAATATAGTGCACCCGGGAGTATACATTTTTTAAACATCACACCATCCAAACATAATAGTGTATACTTACTCGAGAGACTGTGTCTAAGATAATCGAGTTTGAAGATGTTGAACGATACCTACTCGAAAAGCCGTGACACAGAATAAACGCGTATTTCACGTGACACATTTAGATCTTACGGTATCGAAATCATGTTACATAATGTATAATAGTATACAAAAAAATAAAATACTGCTCAAGTGTCGACAACGTATTTATATCCACGAGAAATAACCCCGTAATTATAGTAAAGTTTAAAATTATCAATTTACTATATACGTACACTTATATTATTTTATGACGGTACGATGTGTGATTATAACGCTGTGTTATTGGGGTGTTTTTTCTTTTGAACTGCGCTGTATGGAGAACAGACTCATCGTTAATCTGGTGCACGTTGCCCGCCTTAGAAACTTTTCCAGTCGATTGGGAGGGACTGCTACCAGAAAGGAGAAAAATCTACTCGAAATCACTGGAGAACACTTTGTGTCTTGCACATACCTGGTGTGTCTGATAGCGAGCGTTTACGATTTATTCTCGATTTTTGTGTTTTTATCAAAAAAATTCCTTTGTTTGATTGATTTTAGTACTTTAAGTATACAGGGGCTTTAAGTATAGGTATCTATCTTATATTACACGTGACATGTCAAGTGGGAATTTGTTTGAAACGATAACACTTTGCAAGCGATTTTTTTTTTTTTTTTTTAGGGATTAAGAATATTGTTTAGTTTTTATTGTATAAATTCTGGTAATATAGGGGTACCTACCACTTACCAGTTAGGTTATAATTTATACTTAATTTCATAAACGAATTTATCGTCTCTACCTACTCAGATTCGACTCTTGGGTACTATAAAACGGAGTTAACTTGGTTTTTTTTTCAAAATGCTAACTATATTATATCGTAATTTATCATAATATAATATAACCAAGGAAATGTGTATACATAGAATTATACTAAAATTATTAATGTGGGCTGAAATAAAGAGATGAATTCAGCTAGATGCAAAAAAAAAATGTTAATGTCCATTTGCACAGTCAATTTTTGTGTCACATAAGACATATTATTTTAACATAACATGTTTTATGTGTTACATAAATTGACTTTGCATACGGGTATTAGTATTTGATTAATAATAATAACCGTCCACTAGCTGCTGTAGGTATTGAAATAATTAATATCACAATATTAGCAAAACGCAGTTCACGCTAGATTTAGAATTAAGTAGACACATTTTATAACCTAACATATCATGACCATATATTACATTATATAGAAAATACTAAATAGGTACAGTAAGTACAAAATAAGCAACGGTCATTTTTTAAACAGTTTTAATTTTATTTTTACGTCAATTTCTCCGTATTTTAGTTATTTTAGTTATATTAATATATCATTATTTATGATCAACATTTTTTTTTGCATGAGACAAAAATAAACTCTATTTACTTGTTTCTGAGTTCTCAACGACTGGTTGTAAAAACCTCCTTGTTGTTAAAACCTCCTGGTTTTTCGTCCAAAATCAAATAATGTAGCTAAAAGTAAAAACAATTATAAATAAAAATCTATTGCGATATCGCAAAAAAACACATTTAAACGAGAAACAGGAAACATAGACAATGCGTTAAACCTTTGTCAGTTTATTCTTTTACTCACGCATATTACCTATGCTACGATAAGATATTTCACTTTAGAAACTGTTCATATTATAGACAATAGCCTTCTCTGGCTCTAACAACACAGTATACTTACAATGTAATAATTAATATGGGTACAAAATAAAATTACTATATTGTATTATTTGAGCTAAAAGTGTCTTACTTGTTCCATTAAACAATAATTTATACGTATGGTGCATTATTATACTTGAGCTTTTGCAAAGTGTAATGACAAAAGACCACAAGATCGTTTTAAATAAAACTACATTTTGCGAAATGAAGAAAAAAAAATCCAAATGCACGATCAAATCTGTCATGGGTTTTGAGCATTTGTCTTAGTTTGATCTCCTTAGTACAAGATAGTAAAGGATATTATATTTACCTGTCGATTGTCAATGATAAATCATTGAGTTTTTAAACCAGTTCTTGGTGGATACCGTTTTATTATTGGGTTATAATTCATCATATTGTGTATCTTCAATGTATAAAGGATTATAAAAGCAAAACTAAATATATATATATACAATACACATATGTCACATAATATATACCATAATGTTAGAATTTTATACATTTAAAAACGAATTATCGTTCTAACATATATTTATAAAATATTAGCTGATTTAATGGATTGAAAAATGTAAAATGTCTTATAAATTTAGATGTCAAGTATTGAAGAATTGTACCAATTTTAGTTATACAATATAATATATAGCTAAACATTTTGACAAACAACAGAATTTTTGAATCATGCATTAAATGTTGGGTTAATTTTACGTGATAAATTTAGACCACTTCTTCTACCACAAACAGTACGGTGTGGTGTATGCGTAGTTAATAAGAAGAAACAATGTATAGTAAAAATCTATAAATATATAAATCTATAAATATATATATATATATATATATAATATATATAAAAATGAATGTTTGTCTATACTCCTTCTAAACGACTGGACCGATTTTGATGGCATTTTTAGGGGTTAAGGTCAGGTTAAGGTAAAAGCATCCATCAAATCGTCACGTTTATAGTTTTAAATAAAGAAATTATATCTTAAGACCAATATGAGAATTGAATTTTGTAGCTATTATATAGGCTCTCAAAAGCTACTTAACCGATTTCGGGAAAATTTCAAATCGTTCTTGGATATATCAGGAAAGATTAAAGAGTAATTTGAACTACGTTCGATTTATAGCAAGTTCTATATCCAATCCACCACAAAATAACTCTCCATCTTGGTCGATGTAGTTCGCAAAGCAACACAAATTTGCCTGTGAAGTAAGTAGGTACACCAAAACTAAGATTCACTTACATAATCTTAATTTTGTATTTTTTAATTCTTTCCGGGCAAAATCGGGTTATACAAATAAAATTGAATGTTGGTTCATCCAAAGTTAATATAGCCTTCAAAAAATGAATGAATAAAAGTTATTTCAATAGATTATTACTTGAAACTTCTATGGTGTTGATATCTTGAATTTTCAACTCTGTAGCTCACACATGATTTTTTTTTAGCTTACGAAAAAAAAATATTTTTTGGTTATCTAAATGGTTACAATTTGTTACATATTATTATATAATTTATTATAATTAGAAGAATTATGGTATATACATTTTGTTCAAATTTATTTATTAAAAATACAAATATTTTGCCTGGACAACGTCGGGCGAGACAGCTATAGTTATTAATAAAATTGACTTTGCTTAAAATTTAAACAGTGATTAACAGTAGTTTATAATATTGTATCATAACCAGACATTTATATAATGGTAAATACTAAATTCTATAGTAAATTTCAAATAATACGAGTACCGAACAACTTTCGAGTATCCAACTAAGTTAAGATTTTAGTTATAAATTCATCACGATAATAATGCCCTCTGGTATGTTTGAATCTTCCTTATCATTACGATTTGCGTGGTGAACATTTATTAAAGTATGTTAACTTGCCTTAAAATGTATGAATAAACTTACTAAACTTCTACATTAAGGATTTCGCTAAATTTTCAACTCATAATAAACTATAAATAAACACTATTCAAGTATAAAATTATAATAAGAATATCGTGTAAAAAATATTATGTCATCCGTTCTTTAAATAAATTTTGTAAAAACTCAAAGTTTTAAATTCATTAGTAATTAAAATCATTACTAATTGATTAGTCCAAAATATAATATTGTAAACTGCAAAAAAAAACATATGAAAATGATTTTTAAAATCTTGAGTAATGATATTTAATGTATTATTTGTAGGTACCAGGTACCTATAATAATAATTATGAAGTATTATTATGGCACAATTAATAAATATACATATATATATATTCGTTTTAATTAATGAGATTGAATGAAAAGCAGTGTCTACATGGGCGTGATAAATTTGACATGTTATATTAGAGTTTAAAATTAAATGTTCTGCATTTTTTTACCACCATCAAACTTGCCACGATTTTACTGAGTAGTCAATAGTTAAAAGTATTGAACAAAAAAATCGTAATAGTTAAGACGTTTTGAGACAACCGTATAACCTTTTAAATTTATACGACTGGAAATTTGAAGTTTATCTAATTTTATAAAACAAATAACATTAATCAAACAATAGATAAAAAGAGTATATACAAAGTTCAAAATGTGTGAAAATAGCAAGAATGCAGGATAGAGTGATAGACCTTTATGAAATATTTCTTTGACAACCATCGTCGACTCATATGCAATTATAAGTGGCAAGTGGACGCAGGAAGACTTAGTAACCCAATTTAAAGTTTTAATAATAACTATAAATTTAATAAAACTTTTTTATATCTATTCTACAATATTGTTATTTCGTCAATATGTCAATAGCACTAGGTACCTACATAAAAATATAAAATCGATAGTTAACGTGATCGCATTATTTTTAAACGTTTTCGATTTAACACTTTTTTGATTATCGTATGAAGTAGAATCTATAGTTAGCTAACAATATTATGCGACTATATTTCCAAAATATTGTTGCCTAATATTTTAATTAAATATGTTTGGACATACCAAAAACGTGCACGATTATATGGAAAAGAAAGGAATCGATGACTGAAACTGGACAAAACCGATTGACTTCCTAATTCTCGAATTCTCTTAGTCCTTATAAAAATAAAAATCGTTGAAATCTTACCTGTGGGTATCAAAAAACTTATACGAAAATGAAAAAAAATCGTTTCCATATTTACGATATTATACAGTCGTACACTCCCGTCGTGTTTTTTTCGTCACTCAAAGTACTATAATAACAAACACATTTACTGGCAGTTGGCAATTACGTCGCTTAGTGGTTATATATTTTGTCAACTCCGAAAGACACACATACACTTAATTACAAGGAGTGTGTATGTTTACGTCATGTTTTTATTGTGACACTAACAACGTCGGCCAACTTTAAGATACGTATACTGTTTTCAGATTTATAACTAGGCAGTATAATGGGCAAAGATTCATTTCGGTGTTTGACTTTTAGTTTAAAACTTAAATAATTTATCGGTTTCACTTCAGAACCTATGGTAAACGGATTACATTATTATTATAGTTGGTATGGACAAAGCATAAGTTTACGTGGTTAAATGAATTAACCAGACACTAATGTTAGTTAATTTGCTTGTCCCGACTGAGATCGATTTTAGTATGCGTATTCGACGTACCTATACCCAATAAAACTACATTATGATTCATATTGACCAAACGCAAGAGCTATAATTGCAATTTCTGCAAGAATACAACGTTTTGATCAAAATAATTACGTTTAAACGTTTTTCACTTATTTAAATAATGTTTATTTTGTAATATTAATCATTCTGCACGTTTTATATAACATAATATCCAACAATAAAGTACAACCGAAAATTAAATTATTTTACATTAGCTCATACATCTTATATATGTTCTAATTTTGAAAAAATGTATCTGAGAAATATTGCTAATATTAAATTCTGTAATTTTAAATTTAAATAATCATCGAAATATGAAAATATATACGTGTATTTTGTAAAATTGTTATTTTATTGTTAAACAACTAATTATTTAATTAAAATGACAAATTACTAATAATATTACCATTAAACAAAAATACATAACATTTATACACGATGGATAATACTTTGAAAAATATCTGTACCCCTACTACTATTTTTATGTAATCGTCATCAATTAAGTCTTTAAATGCGAATAAATAAAATTAATTATGGGTTATTATAAAATATTTTATGTAAATATTTGAATATTTTTTTTTCAGAATGTCGGACTCAACCGCACCCAGGGTGTATGATTCAAACACCTTGTTTCTCATGGAACTTCAACAAAAATGCTTACCAAACGCGACAGGTTAGTAAATATTTCTTTCTATGTTTCAATAAACTTATCAACACAGTTTTAAAAACTTTAATGATTTGCAGTGAAAACTACAAAGAATTCGTGTCCTCGGTATTTCGATGGATGGGCGTGCTGGGAAGAAACATCACCTAATACCACCGCGTTTGCCCAGTGTCCGTATTACGTAGTGGGATTTGATCCATCCAGTAAGCTAATTATAATACTATCATTAATTATTGCGAGTGTGTATTTATTTCCATTGGAATATGTATACATTGAACTAGTATAATTACTATGTACTTTCACATCGTCAACATAATGAAATACGCCCATAACGACGGATCGTTTTTTATTCGGAAAAAAATTAGCCTTCCAGCCTGCAGTGACGTATCTAGGATTTTTTAAGGGGTGTCAACTGAGTATATTATATATTATAATCAGAGGCGTCATTTCAGTTTTAAAATAGGGCTGCCAGGCCACATTAGAAGAAATACAAATAATAATATTAATATTTTTATACCTAATTATAAAATAATTGATATAATTATGCACAAGCTAAAGGGGCCTCATATCATCCAAACCATAACCTCTGTAAATGGCACTGCTTCTAGCCGTATATAGCTGAATTGCACATCTACAACTCAGTTAATTTCCTTATTAATTTCATTGAAAAAATTATAATACAGTAAATAAAATTAAAATATGTCATACTTTCGTATGAGGTAATGATTGAGATATTTATTTCAATAACTCGACCTCAATAACAGTATGTAATGAAAATTGCCTATCCAACACGCCGTGTGATCAATTTTATTATTGAATCACATTGTTATTTATTTTCACCTGATTTAATTTATTTTTATGATACATTTGCCCATAAAAAAGTTAATATGTCGTATAGTTTTTTTTTTAATACATACAATTTCAAACACCTCATTGTGGACGTGAGCTGCAATAATATTCGAAGTTTATACACGTGTATATTTCATACGGACGATTATAATACAATTGACACGGTAAAGTTTTGACAGTAGTTGTCGTTGGCAAATACGTTTGGCCGGGTGAAGACCTATAGAAGCAAAAATAAAATTTTGCCAACGACTGCAGTCGGTCTGCTATATCCACCTGCAGTTTGTAAGTGCTCGTTGTATTTCCTCGTTCATGCGATCCGAGATCGGATGTAAAACGACGCGAGCGGAGGGCGACTACGTGACGTCGACATAAGCAACAGGAGTCAAACGAAATGATTGATTATTTAATATATATATATTATAATATATTTCAACAACCATAAATGGTATACTGTACACCACGCCATACCGCATTTATAGTAGGAATTGGGTACATCACCCTGATGGGATAACACGATTTCCGGTAGGTGTGTTCGAGCGTTGTTCCGGTCGTCGTCCTCGTCATTGTCTCCGTTCTGGCCACGTCGTATAATATAGGTATTATTATTATAATCGTCGATCACTTTCCGCCAGAAATATCCGATTATGACTTCAGGTAAATACCTAACGTCAATATTATTAACAACGCATCAACGCGTTTCGGGTTGGATGTTCACCATGTCCTCGGCATTTCCAGTTGCAGTTATTAAGATATGTTGTGTCAAAATACACACACGAGGTGAGCGTAAGCTTAAGTATAAAATCGTGAATTATGTCCTACGTCATTGTGACTCCACTAGAGATCGTAGCCATATTCCTCCAAAAATAAAATACCGTATTCCCGCACCTGCTCATTTAACTAAAAAATAAAAAAAAATTCTTGACCATTATTCTCCATTATCAAAGTAAGAAATTGTCCGGCCATTATTCGTTTGAATAGGTAGTTGGTACTTATCATTTTCTGGACAAGAATATTGTACTGTATACATAATTTATGGATAGATTAACATCAAATTAAATTAAATTGGGTCAGGTCATAGGTTATACGTTAAATGTACGCCCACTTACTACATGTGTAGTTACGCAATTCACACTAACCATTTTCATGTTAAAAAAAAATATTTTAATATAAAATCAATTATGCAAATGGATATAAATATAATTGATACTTGGACGATTTAAGTTTAAAAAAATAAGTACCTCAGGGATAAAATAAATAAAAATAATTGTTATTTATAAACGTATTTTTTAATATTATAAAATGCATGTTTATATTAAAATATTATCATTGTAATGTAAACATTGGGATACCAGCCTGTACATTTAATAAATAAATAAAATATGTAAGTAAAGAAAAAGTGAAAAAGTACTGTTCTCGTGTTGTTTATATTCTCTTTCCCTTTGACTTTTAAAAGTAATATAAAAGTTATTACTATTGATAGGGACAAAGGATAAAGATATATACACATATTAAAAAAAAAAAGAAAAATCACAGGTCAAATACATTTCTCGTAGTCCTATTATTAAATAATAATATTATATATAATTTACATACTTATTCGACGATATTAAAAACGAAAACTTGTCGTATTATTTTCAGTAATAAAACATAAAAACAAATTGCTGGTTACACAAATTATCAATGTCTATAACGTTACATGTGTACTATTTTGGTCTAAAAGTCAATTGGATTCATAATAACAATAACCTGAGAAACCACGTCGAGAAACTCGAAATCGGTAACACTTGGCCACGACTAACTGACGGCGATAACACTCTGCTCGGACGTCAGCACGTCGCCTTATTCTTCAGGAATAAAACGCACGACATTGCGGTATGCAAAAGGGCAATCGTGTTGGTCTTCGGTGAGCGGCCGCTGCCGCATTCGACCAATAAAAACGATACTATATTATGGATTCATCTGCCCCAAGCGATTTTCTTTTGTTTGGCCGTGCATATACAGCGGTTATGGTAACATAAATCTGGGGATGGAAGGAAAAAAACTCTACTGTATAATATTACCGCGCCGTTTCGTCGTAATAATAATAATAATAATAATATATTATGATGTCCGATAAGACAGGGTGGAGAAATAGTGCGTACATTAAACCTTTCGTGGCAGCGTCGGGACGAAAGTACGATATATTATGGTATAGGTACGTGTTATATTATATTATTATTATTATTATTATTATTATACCGAGACCGGACCGTAACTTTTATTGACGTTCACTCTTATACCCGTTAAACGCGTATAATATAAAGACCAATATTATGTTTTAGAGTTATCATAATAATATTATATTAAGCAGCATTGTGTGCCGCAATGTCTATGTATATGCCGTGTGATATTACATTATATTATTACCATGATCATAATAATATTAAATTATACACAGGGCGTTGTAATGTTTTCCGTGGCATATTTTGAGAGTGATCTCATTCCAAGGATTAGGATTGAAATCTATGTTAGGTCAAGTTTCTAATAATTATGCGCATATTCTATATCATTCAACTGAAAGTTTAAAAATATCTATAAACCGTGACATGCGATTAATTGGGGGGAACCAAATTTTTATTTAGGGGCTTATCGGATTAGAAACAAGGCTAATATTATTTTTATTTATACTTTTAAAAAAATAATAAAAACATATTTTTTTAACATATCAGACTGTTCTCAGTATCTATATTTGTTACAACAAACATCAATTATAATACAGTGCAAAAAGTATTACGTACCTAATTTTTGTATAATATATTGACCGTGCATATACATCAGATCAAAATGATGTCAACTATCAAAGCCGTGAAGAGTTCGTCTAATGTTCATAAACAGTTAGCAACAAAAATCATGATCCAGGTGTTTGAAGACCTCCGGGAAAATCGGCCTAAAGGGTTGGAAAAGGACGTTCTCACCAATTTGAAGGTGCACGGGCGTTGCCTAATATTTCGTTGCAGTAGATTCCCGCTGGCGAGGCACCTCAGTCCACAACCGCTTTATGACGCAAGTATTTAGTGATCTGCGGAAAAATCGTCCGATATCCGTGAAAATCAACAATATCAAGAGCTTTCAATCGAAATTGCGATGCAAATCGATGCCCAATATAGCATTCGAGACAAAGTTCGTGGGCGATGCAACAGAAGCGATTCCGTCCATCGCTTCCGTGGAGATGCAAGTTTTGACGGATTCGCCGTCGGCTGAATCGACCAATAACGAAGAATTGACACCTGCCGCTGTAGGAGCTAGCGACATCAACTCGCTGTTACCCGTCTCGTCGACTTTGCCACCTGTCCAGCCGATCGATTCTGACACCCAGCAGCTAAGTTTGATACCGAACACTGAAACACAATTAATCGGTTATGCCGAGTCGGAAAATGGATCGACAAAACTGCTAGACCACGAGACGACTGGTGGTTTACAGGACATGGTTACCCGAGGTGGATATGAAGATGATCCAGTGACGGACACGATAGTAACCGCAATCCGACCTAGACGTCACACACTGTGAAATTCGTGGAGCGAATCTTTTGTTGCGGTGTTCCCGACATGTCAAGTATAGATATTATGACCGTTATGTAACGTTTTGTGAGAGGTACTGCAGACTTTGTCCCCTACCCTCTCGCCTTTCTTGTGCCTGTGTAATACGCTACCGTGAGCTTTTGTCCCGATTTCGTTCTTTTGTGTCCGGCTGGACGCCGTTTTGTTCGCCGGACACTTTGAATAAATCCGTTTAGGCTCGCCTTTTTTGGCATTCGCCGTCAGACATTTTTTTGTCCCTTTGTTTGCATCCGTTTCGCCATATTTTGCGCTACGTCGTGCTCGTGCTCGTTGCCCCTAGTAATACGCGTTTGTACAGCTTTTTCCGCAGCGGCAATATACCTGACCACGCGGTATCGCCTCGTTTGTGTCTTATATCGCTGTGTTTTAGCTCTGAATCAAAATAAATATTTATTTAAAAATATGATATCTATAAATTATAAATATGGCTATATTGCAGTAATCTTGAGTACCTACATTTAGTATTTT
This sequence comes from Acyrthosiphon pisum, assembly GCF_005508785.2. Classification (NCBI taxonomy): domain Eukaryota; kingdom Metazoa; phylum Arthropoda; class Insecta; order Hemiptera; family Aphididae; genus Acyrthosiphon; species Acyrthosiphon pisum. The sequence continues at coordinate 103,599,433 of NC_042495.1, read as the reverse complement.
TTCAATGATTTGCAGTAGCGGTTACTTCTGCCCTCCCCTTTACTCCTTTTAATCACTTAAGATAGACTGCAGTTACTGTGGTCAGAATTCTACCCCTGAACCAAAATAAATGTTTATGTAAAAAGATGATATATATATAAATTATAAAATACATGCCTATATATCCGTAATCTGGTGTGCATTTAGTATTTATACTAATAAACGTTATTATTATTATGCAATGTATTTGGTTTTTATTTGATATTATTGAATTCTTAAGCTTTTGATCAATGAACAAAAAAATTTATCAACAAAGTACATCGAAAAAACCAAAAACATTGCGTTTTTACGATAAGAACGATGTGTAATAAAGCTCTCCATAGATTTGGATTTCTCCAATTTGCTTAGTAATGTTATATTTTTCTCTAGAATGTTCTATTTTAGAATATAGTTTTGCCATTTAAAATCCTCGTCAATCTTGCTCAGTGGCGCTCATTCTGCAGATTGTATTGTTATCAGTATTATGTATAATGATATATTTGTAACGGGTTCAATACCAGTATACTTAATATAATATAATGTTATATGATATGACAATTGGATATTAAATATTAATTTTAACATAAGACTTTAATTATTTCATAATTTTTTAACGTTTTTTTACACCATTTTATATACGAGTATAACCAATTTACGTGGAACCTTTTTTTACATTTTCAATATAAAATTTGAACATTTTATAAATTTGTAACTACCTTATTACCTTATCCAAGGTGCTTATTATTTTCTTGGTAAATACTGGCTTGTAATTTCAGACAAACAACAAAAAATTGGTATAAATTGTAATCATCTGAATTTCTGGTATTATAATATATATGTATAGATTTAGATATGGGAAATATAACACATTGCATATTTTTAAAATTTTAAAATTCAATGTTTTACACTTTTTGACTATATTAGTCTTTAAGTTTCAATATCCACTCGGTTTTAGATTTTGTTTATTTATATTGATGAATTAATTCAAACTTGATTCCAATGACTTATAAATATGACGTACTAAATATTTATTACGATAACATGCCACTCACACATAATACAAGACAGTATATTGTGCAAATTGTCGTACTGTAACTAACAAGTAATTTTTTTCTACTACTGAGGTCGATAATATATATTATAATCCAACGACCCAGCAGTATATTTTAATAAATATAACACATTTTAATAAAAAATATATCAAACCAATAAATAATTATAAGCGTTGAGAAATGATAATAAATTATCTGTGAGTATTATGCAGAGAAAATTCATGATACTAGCTGCTTCCATGTTATTGAAATTTTAAAATTCGGAAAAATGCAATTATTCCTATAAAATAGCCGATAATTAATAGAAAATAAATAATTTTGTTTATAATACTAAAAAATTTTCACAATTTATATTATAATTCAAGTAAAAAAACGGGAAAATTTTGGTTGTAATTTATATATTATAAAACATAGGATATAAGTTCCTAAATGTTTGCATACAATTCAATGCCTTAAAATTGGAGAATCTATAAAAAAATAAATATATCATTTAAGCTTAAAAATATCGTGCAATATATATTATCATAGCGATAGACTTTTATATTCGATCTAGAGGATTTTTTCATAAAATTCAAAATGTTTGTTTAATAATTTATGTACCTATTTACCATAAAGATACATTCCAAGTAAGTACTTATATTGTGCAACGTATTAAATATTTCACGGTCTTCGAATTGTGTACCATGAAGTTTTATTGGACCGACACTGCGACGTGTATGACGTCGTGTAATGAATTTTTAAATCTAGTCGGATGTTTGTCCTTTTTTAGCCTACCTAAGTGAAACCGGAAATAATAAACTGTTATTATACGTTTGAATATCCAATGTCGTCAAGAATGTAAATATTTAACATCCCACCAACTCCAAAAGATCTCTACCGGTGGACATTCCGAAGCAATTTTCCGCTGTAATAAATATTTACTGACACCAAAGTGAATTTCTGTTCTGTTAAAATTAGATATACTGTTCGATTTATGTCAGTTTGGAAACGAATTGAAGCTAAACGAAATCGATATCGATACGGTTAACAGCGGCATTTAAGTTATGAATATTATATCATAATGGCAATGCGTCATTATTGTCTACGTGATTATATTACTATAACGGAGGCTTTTGAGATATTTTCCAATTAAAATATATTAAGCTCTTCCGCGGCAGTCATCGCATGTACAGTTACCGGTCATTATACCGTTCGAATACAAATTGATTGGGCTCACGTTTGAATAACAATAATAATGTTAGATACATATTCGAAAAGTTAATAACGATTGGTTCGATGTGATAGATTGTAACAATGTATCAAAGTCAATTAGATAATGGATTATGTTACAACTGCGACGGTTTAAAATACGGACGTGATACATACATATAGAGCTGTAGATATTTTATGATAGAGCGTAATTTTTTTTAATTACCATTTGATAATAAAATGTTACTATAATTTTTAACGAACAAAATAGAATAACAATCAACGGCCTATTGTACTACCTTTAAATATATTTATCCAAAACGATAACGTACAAAAAAAAAGTCGTGTCGAAGATTTCCTTTTTTTATTAGTATAGGTAGACATTTTTGGAAAATAATATACCTATATAATTATAATAATAATATATTGAATTTACCAGTTAATTTTTTCTTTGTTTATAAATAGCTTTTCGATAATATTATATTTTAATATCGTAGTATAGTTGATTTGAGTGTATGTTGATCATTAATTATTTTCGTATGGGTTTTGAATTTAACATTTTTAAGCGTTTGGGTTGAATTCAGGTTCGAAGTTTGGAATATAATATATAGTTACTTATTGTTTCCTTATTTAGGTTAATAATTCTGATTAACAGTTCATACAAATTCATAAAGTAATTTATTGAGTTGATTACAACTTTCATAAATTATAGTATAACTCTTTCCATTTACTATAATATATTCTAATTTTAATAGCTTATTATAAATAATTAGTTATTGACATTTCGTAAATTAATTTAGAATGTATATTATTTTTATTTTATTTTATTGTTAAAATATTACCAATTTTAAATGTAATTTTTGTCGAAAATTATTTTTGGAGACTCAATTAGTTGATATATAAAGTGCGTGTGGCTTAAGTTTTCATCGTATATTGTCACTTAACCCGAGAAAAGTACTTGAAAAAATGTTTACATATGTTAAGTATTAATATTGTATACAAATTGAATAAGTTGTACACAACTTGAATTTAAATTAATGTCATCTAAATCGTTTTGTTATAAAATATACATTAAATATATTATTATTTTATTATTTTTCATTAACGCAAGTTCGTAAACTTATTTTACAGACCTACTTATCATTACTTATCAAGTATTTAAAATAATAAATAATTGTTATTATTGACATTATTAATTAGGTATTTACTGTTGATTAATATAAACTATTAATCTTCTACTGTTCCATTTGGGTTGGCTTATAGTCGATCGATTGAAATTTATGTGAATAAATCTGGAATAAATAACGTTATTCCTATTAACAATAATTTATTTATATTTCATTGTCAGGATAAGTACAATAGTACATATAGATACACAATAATATATACAATTTTTCGGTTTTACTCATGATATGTCAATAAATAACCATAAGCTGTTCTAAGGAATTTTCCACTGACTTTGAATGTAAAAATCAAGTAAATTGTTTTAAACTTTTCGGAAGTAAACTTAGTTGCCACGAAAAGTTTAGCAGCGAGGGCATGCAAATATATTGCTCATATTCTCGTAAATGTGGTTTAATGAAACGACATTGGGTCCCAGAATACTAATTTCAAACTGATATCTACTTATAAATAACTTGAATAATTATTTTTAAATCTATTTACAACTCGTAATATTATTATTAAACACAAATTAGATTTCAAATTGAGAAAAAAAATAACTAAGATACACAAACGAAAGAAGTATATTAAATATATATTTAAGTTTTGTAGGTACTGTTTATAGTATTTTGATCATCAAATCAACATGTTGATTAACGTCACGGATTATAGTACTATAATGTTGTCGCTTCATTCGTTTTTCTTAATTCAGCGTCACATTTAAGCAATTATACCTGTGTATATTTGAAATATTGTAAATGAACGTCGTTAATGTTTTCTAAATAAATTGTAACGGGGCACAACAACTTACTATAATATAGCTACTTTCATTTTTTCTCACATTAGCGCGCACAATAGCTGTCGTCAGCGCGCGCAGTGAACTATACTAAAAAATGCGTCGCAGGAACCAACGCCGCCGGTCGACCTGAAGCGAACTAACGAGTGTGATGCGCACAACTCGCGCCGAGTACGCGCACTAGATGGCGCAAACAGCATTCACCATTTCAACATGCATTGTACCAGCCGTCGTGAACCCCCTTAGACCGTCAATACCGGTACTATAATACCATCTGAGGATCGCGCGTCATCCCAATGATGTACCAATCCAAAGATATCATGCTCGGACAACATAATACCATCAAATACCGCGGAAAACCGTCATCGCAGAGCAGTCATACGCGAACAAGGATGTTGCCACGATTGTGCATAAATACACCCCGTGAACGACCGCCGAGCAACACGTACTTGACCCATCTGAAACTCTTGAAAGAAAGTGTTACGGAGATGGAATCACTCGGACAAAACGTGTTAGCGCGTTTCCAATATCATGGATTACTGGGTGGTTGTATCTTTGCCACACTTTTGAATACATAGGTACCAGAGGATATATATGTTGGTTTCGTAAGAAGCCCGATTTTTGATATTTCACGAAATATTTTATCATGTTAGCACCAGGGACTTAATGATTTTATCAGTTTGGGTTTAAGTTTTCGGTTCTGGTATCGGTTTTCAAAAATATCGAATTTCAGTTTCGGTTATAATACCTGTTTTAACCCTATTATTATTTGACTTTTTTTTTATCAATAAAGTACTATAAAAAAAAAATGAACATAGGTAATATTAATAACCTCTTTTTAGTGACAGGTATTTGTAATTAAGTGTAACTATTTCAGAATTTAGGTAATATTATAAAAAAAATGAATTATTATAAAATAATAAATTAAAATAAATAAAAAAATATTATTAAAAAAACAAATAAGAATGAATTTTTAACATACTTATGGGTGACCCATGTTTCAGTTTGATATAATAATTTATAACTTATAATATAAGTTTATTATATAAAAATATAAATTTAAACAATAAATACCGCGCTAATGAAGACGGAAGAACAGTTTGGTAGAATTGTCGTACAGAGCATAGTATAGAGAAAAGAGTTAACGATACCCGCATTAGGTTTAGCCGGTTTAGGTATTTAATATTAATAAGATAACAATTATAATTTATATGACAACTTATTCTGAATCACTTATAAACGTCCAAATTGCTATTATTTTCAGAAATTCTACATCAGCCATTGCGATTTTCGATTCAATAATAATATTGATATCGATTACATGGAAATTAGAATTTGGATTTTTGGTATTTCTTTTATGATAATTCTGTTGTACTTGTAGTTTGTACACATGATACTATTCTTATTTCTTAGCATTGATACATTTTTATAGGTCTACAATTCTATAATTTTATTATTTATTATTACTAATAATTAATTATTACCAACTTACACCATAGATAAAATATCTATTAGATTTTGGAACTGAAAAAAACTGTAAAACCTCTACATCTAAATATAGGTTTCAGTTTCGGTTTCGGTTCCTAAAAAAATGTATTTAAGGATTCCGGTCCGGTTCCGGTTCCCAATATTCAAAGGGTTTCGGTTCCAAAACCGGTTCTTTTCGGTACGGTTCCAGTCCCTGGTTGGCACCGGTCCAACGTGCGACATATCCTTATCTTTGCCGGGCTAATGTGTGACCTACGGCCAATGTGTATATTTTCCTATATGACATGAAGAAATATATTTATTTTTGTGTAGAGATAAAGGTATAAACGTGATAATTGTAAACCGTTCGGCATTCAGTTACGGTTTCACTGTCTTTGTCGAATTACGTTATAGTTAGTTTTAAAAAATTATGGAACGCGTGTATCTGGCCCGTGGGTTTTTGGACTTTGTTGCAAAAAAAAATGATATTTTGGAACGACGTTTATTCATCGTAGAAAAACGTGACAAAGCAACATTACTTCATCTAATTAAAAATGAAGTAGAACTAGGAATTATAATCCACAGTGATGAATGGAGAGCTTATTCGTCATTAAACAATGAATGGTACGAATCATCAAAAATGGTTTATTGATCCTGATACAAATGCCAATACTCAAAGCATAGAATGTTTGTGGAAAATAGTGAAAAATCGATATGAAATAAGAGTAGACGGCGCATCTCCATTATTACCTGGACAACTTAAAGAGGAGATCCCATCATCCAAACAAGCAAACTATATTTGACGAATTTTTATCAGACATGAATGATGCTTTTATGACATAAATTACACATTAATACGATGAATTCTTATCAGACATGAAGGATAATTAACTAATAACTATAGTAACTATAATAACTATAAAAAATGTAACCGAAAATGTATGTGTAGATCACACATTGGACCGGTGCCATGATGTTTAAAAGATATCAAAAATCGGGCTTTTTCTACGGAACCAGATAAAAATCTCCCCTACAATTTAATCCATAGGGGTGTTTTACAATTAAGCCACTCAGTAACCCACATATTATTGGATCGCGCAAAACTTGTTTTATAAGAAAACTGCAGAAAATTACGCTCGTCAAGTGCTGCGCCCGTAAGCAGTGGCGGCGTTCGATACTAGGTTTTCATACTACCACCCCACGCGCCGTAACGGCAATACCGCACCGTGGTCAAAACAAGTTTCCTATCGCAGCCACGAATTAAGATATACCTTAATTCGTGGGCCTCACTTATCACACGTTCGTTCGGTATCCTGTATATCTTAATTCGGGATCGCAGCCGAGCGCCCGTACATAGTTTAGAAATAAACAGATAAGAAAATTATTACTATATTATTATTATTTGTAACAAATATTATTTAATTTTGTTCGATTTTATATTTTGTATTCGTATCCGAATTGTATACAAATAAAAACTACGATTTTGTTCTTCAAGTAATACGGCTTATTGAAGTGGTTTACAGTAAAAATACCTACTATAAAAATTGTAGATTAGATTTTTTAACAATCGCAAGGAATCCGATTCTTAAATATCGTATTCCAATCGTCCAATATCGCCTGGTAAATTAACAATTTTTTTTTTTTACTTATAACGATTAATTATTTAACTAATTAATAAAAATATAAAAAATCGGGCTTCTTAGATTGTTAAAAAAGTTCTGCGCATTGCGAATAGTAGGCGTGACTTAAACGTCGCGCGCTTGCGGTTCGTCGAAACACCTAAGAGCGCATCCTCTCGGTCGTTGCACGCGTAAATTTTTCGTGACACGTCCTCTTAAACGTATGTAGTAAGCATTTTTGCTGGTTCAAACTTATTCTAGGTCCTGGAAACCTTACGCTTCGTTCCCTTATATTCTTCCGTACCTGGGGCCAACAACAGTAAGTTGGTCCATATACTGGTCGGAAGAGTCGATACTCTTGCCGCCGCCGACGAGAACGCCGCCAAACCGTCGTCTGTTGTGCCGAAAAACCGTCGTCCGTCGTACAATCGCCGTGCCACTCGTAGTACACCCGTATGCAGTTTTACCTAGTGATGGGCATAATCGAATGATTTTAACAATCGAATGATTAGTAATTGAGACATTTTCATAATCGAGATATCACTCGAAATAATCATTCGAAACTACCAAATTTCCGATTGAAACATTATTAATCAAGATATTGTCATAATCGAGAGATCACTCGATCAAAATAATCGAAAATCGAAATGTTTTGAACGAAATATCGAATAATATCTAGTGATGTGCATTATCGAATTAGTATCAAGACTATAAACCAAATTTTTAAATAAATAGATTTTAATTGGTAAGAAATACAGATTCTTATTTCTTACTATTCTTAGCTTTTAATGTTTTTAGTTTTTAGTTTAGAGTTTCGACCGGACCCGCTAAAACGCATAGTGTGGCAGGCCGGCGGACCCTAAACGTTCTAGTTGGTTCTAAGCAATTATTATTGTTTTGTGGTTGAGTGATTAATGATTATATAGAATCATAACTATCATAGCCATAGATATTAAATACGTTTATGTTTAGAATATAAATAACTAAGAATAATACAACATTATTAGGTAAATGTTAGTAGGCACTGTATTGTATTAAACGAGTCGAAACTCGAAAGACGAAAATACAGACTCGAAGTCAACAACAATTTAATAATAATTTGATTAAAATTGATGATAGTTGATTGATAATTCCCTCGTTCCACGGACATTATTCGAAATAATTTATATTCAGTTATATACATTTTGAGTTTTTTACTATTTTAATTTAAAATAGATCAAGAATCCATTGTTTTTAAAATAAACGAGATATCATCGAAAAAAAAAATCACTCGATTATATAATCGATATTATTTTAATAATCGAAATATCTCGATTATGCCCATCACTAGACTTTTACCTACTCTTTGCCGTCCGAGAAAAATATTGATTTACGCCACGCCAAGCCCTAGCCACTTACGGCTTAATATCATCATCTTGCCTACTGGACAACAGGAGTCGTTGTCCGTAGTGCCACCGTCTATTCGCTGGTTAAATAGTAAATACTGCCCCGGAGTATCGATCTACCCATACTTCGTGTCGTCAATACTGGGTTTTTGTCACACTTTTTCTTCTGACGAGAACGCGGAAAACCATCGTCCGTCCATCCGTGTATTATAATATCAGCTGCTCATTTGTCGTGCACTACTGCTCACGGCCGGCAACAGGAATCGTTGCCCGCAATACATTCAACTACCTACACGCTGTCCATCGCGCCAATCCAATCAAATTGTCTATCGTATCGACCAAATAATCAGGAGAACCGTGAGTCAATGCGCAATTACAACAATATCGAAGCCTTTTTCCTTGTCGAACGTATTTTTAATTGTTAAATCACTTTTATGTGATATAATTTACATTTAAAGAAAATATTGTTACCTTATATACCTATTTTACAAATTTGTAACAATTAAACAGATTCAGATCGTCTGTGTTCGTCATTTTTATTACAAAATGTACAAGTATAATATATATATATAAATGATTTGTGTACAATAATTATTATTATCACATCAGACTGGAACACCGGAAAACGTTCTGATTGATGGGACGCCAAGACGGCCGAGAGCGCTCAAGTTAAAAACATTATAAAGAACTGTATTTCAGTATAACAATTGACGATTTTTAACGCACATAAACCACTTTTTTAATAAACGAATATATATGATATATGTGTGAGTGGATATACTATTTTCTTAATCTCGTCCATGTGTTCCCCCCAGGACTAGATACAGTAAGGTATTTTTAAAAGTATTTTGTGTATATATCATATATTATTTTACCAGGCTCGCAGGAGGGGAGGATTTTTTCGTTCAGTTCTTTCACACAATATAGGTAATATTATTATATATACGATCCGATAGCAATTTCCAGACTTTGTTCGAATTCTATACCTCGCGTGAGCCCATAGATTATGATATAATAGGTACCTACGTATCACTCACGAAATCGTTAAGTAGGTACCGCAGACTATACTTACAGTCGGCAGAAGAGGATCTCGTCGACGTACATCGCGTAAATTAATCCCGAAGCGTATTACGTTATCTATAACATAATGATATAACTATGTGCACACATGTGTGCAGATGTTTGCGATCTAAGCCACGTGTGCCGTTGACGCTCAAGTGGTATATTATATATTACCTATATAATATTATGGTCCGTGCCGTGTAATACTTAAATTTATAAATTTATATTTATATATACATATACCTACATAGTAGATAATATATCCGCGGGTACGGTCAGCCTCTTTGGCGCATCGTATACTGCAGGCTGGCTTCGGCTTAAGGACCGAGAGGAGAAGTCTTTAATATAAATAGAGATGCAGAGGATTATAAAATAATATCGTATGATATATTATGTGCCCCTATCTATAACAATTAACAAACACAACAATACAACACCGGACACACTCGCTCGCCACTTTTTCAGTGCTTATTTTAATATACAAAGGGATTTATATTTAACAAAACTTTATACCTAGGTATGTACAACGAATAAACCTTGATATTATTTTCATTCGAAAATCTTTTATATCCAACAGACTGATTGTATATCGTTTTAGAAACGTCACAGCGTCATAGAAAAAATCGTATCGGGAGAAAGTAATAGCGTTTGGAAAAACAACATGGTACTATATAGAAAATATTAAAAAAGAGTACGATTAAAATATTGTGTAAAAAACATCGCCGTTCGACTGTAAAATAAAACTATTGATCGCATTTATAAAATTTATGAATTTATGCACTTGTTAACTTTTTTTTTATGTAATCTATCGTGTACGTCACTACGTTGGTATCTGACTAATCCCGGTTAACTCATGCAACAAACTAGGTACCTATCTATCATTTTATTTATTTATAATTTTCAAAGTTCAAACCTTGTGATGTGGAATAAAGATAATATTTTTATCTTATTTTTGACATGGAACACTATTTTGAGAATATAATTTAATTTAGATACTTAAAAACCAACAGTAATTTCTTGAGATTCAGAATATCTAGAAGGCTAGAAGTAAACAAAGCGGATGCCGACATTACCATTATTAATTATGTTTATAAATGTTTTTAAATGTTAATTACTCACAATATTATTGTCGAAGTGACAACATTAATGTCAAATTAGTTTTTCGTTAAGCTTTATAGAATTATAAAGTTAGCGGCAGTTATAGTAACCAAATAGTTATTTGTTTCTGAATGGACGATAAATAAATAAGCAACATTGTGAATTTAAATAACACATTAAAATCAAACTTTATTTCGGAATTATATATAATAATAATAATATTTATATTATGCTAAGCTGCAGGTTTAGCCGTAAGAATAATTATTTTTAATTGTTTTATTTTTTTAAACGACCTTGTCTAAAATTACATTTTATTGGTTTAATAATGAGTTTAAAGAGTTTAATAATGAAAAAAACGTTTCAACAACACTATAATATAAATGTGAAAATTAGTAGTAATATTTCATAGATAATTCAAAAATTGCATTACATTACGTTTAAAATTATACTAAATTGTTTCACGCAGTATATAAAGTATGTACTACCAACATAATATTATAATGAATGCAATTTAAAATAAAATTAAAGCGTATTCCAATTTCCAAGTAATTATTACATGGACTACAATATTATGATGTGTATTTAATAAACACATTTTGTAGTTATCATCGATGTTGACTTAAAGTCATAAGTTGTATATGATGTAAGTAAATATCTCGAATGATACTGTACCTAAGTAATTAAATCTCACGCTTCTAAATGAAATTATTTTTTATACGAACATGAAGATATAATTTAAATATTATTTGTTAAGGGAATATTAATTTTAATTAATAAAAAATATAATGTGACGAAGTAACTAACCATAAGAAACACTTTACACATTTTTTACCACTTGTCCAACATAATAACCAATAAGTAATATATTATGTTAAGCTTTGTTTTGAATTGAGTAATATAATATTTAAACACATGATGACATTATACACATAAAAACAGTATAATACATTAATTCAAACTTGTCCTCTACACCGTCTTTAATCTTTCGACATCGTTTAATATTTCCGTTTGAATTATCTAAATAGATTTCACTGTTATTGGCATCGTTTATATCTTACAGTTTCGTCTTTGACGAAAGAATTTTAAATCAAAAAATACTAAAACAATAATAATAAATAACGTTGAAGTGCATTACGTTCACGCTTTTCGTTTTAATTCGATCATTGTCCGCACTGTTTGGGGATCTTGGCCAGGAAATCATACAGCATGAGATATCGTGGATCATAAATAAACATTGTTTTGAACACATTAAACAAGTGGCGAGCTGGACAAGCATAGTAAACTAATTTTCCAATTCTTCGAGTTAGCTTTTGAGTTTTGCCCATCTCAATTTTTGGTTTAAACAAACTGAAACAAAAAAAAAGAAATTTAAACCAGAACTACTCGTATATCCACAGTCGTATTTTTCACATCAAAAATGTATATTCTCCTTGGGTTAATGGATTTTGTTGTTTTTATTGTTTATTAAGATAAAAATTAAAATTAATCGTAACAGTAAATACAAGTCAGTGATACATTATTATTACAGAGAATATAATACTTTTAATAGCTTAAACTAGGAGTGTCTCACTGTCTCACCCACATATACTTGGGATGCCAGACCGGTTCTATAAGCTAAGGACTTTACGCCCTATATAAATTACAATACACATCATAATATATACACCAATTCAATCCTGTATGCAGTGATTTAGGAGTTGGCACTTATGTATAATATTATACTAGAAAAGCATCTATTAGGGTAAAATCAAATAAATTATACGTCATATTATTACTTCGG
>NC_042495.1:103582092-103586707 GCF_005508785.2 Acyrthosiphon pisum | reverse complement strand
TATACTTACATATCAAAATTACTATTGATATACTTGTAAGTTGTCATACCTAAAAGATAAATAATTTCTACCTATACATATTATAATATATTGAAATCGGTTAACTACACCGTAGTCTTGAGTACAAAATATTATATTGTCGTTATTGTTGTTACTATTATTTTGATTGTTCTTGTTGTAATGGCATATTATATAACTACCTATATGCATACACTAACTGTCTGCAGCTCATGTGCTTGTTGATAAATGTTTGGCTTAATTTCGATCGCGTTCGTAATGGAAACACAGTGCACACGATATCCATCGGTGAAACGATCGCACCAGACATATTGTAATATCAATTCAACCGACTTGAGACTGAGATTTCGGAACGACCTCAACAAGTCTAGAACCATGTGTTGCGCTGCGTTATCTTCACACCGTAGTTTGCCGTGTGGGTACATATTACACATGCATAATTTATTATATATACATGTGTGGGTATAGGTAACTCCCCTGAGATTTTCAATTTTCGTACACACGTCACGTCGTCTCGATCGTATCCCCCAAAGTTCATCTCACCACGATTTGTTAATAAATTACCTATCAGGCTTTCGACGCGATCCTGCTTATTCTTCCCGCGAATCACCTCGGAACATAGAAAAATGATAAATATGTAACGAAGTACCTATATATGTTTTTCAGAAATGTCACATCAAACGGGCAAATAGTGCGTCTATATAAAATGAACATATTATAATATGCGTATATATTATGTCCGTACATCCGCACGTCCGTCGATCGGATGAAAAACAAAAATTTGGCAGTCAATACACCAAAATACATAATTTGTAAAACATTTTACATAAAAAATATATATATAATGAATATTATAATATTATTGTCGAATGATGTTGTGTGATGATATAGTGCCAGGATATACGTAAACAACAAAAATCGTACCAACTACTTCACTAGGTTGTCTAAACTAATGCATATACGAGTCGAACGATGAGATCAAATGTCTTAAAAAGGCATGTATAATATAATTCACATAATAATCGCTGTGGTAAATGAGTATTTTCAGAAAAACGAGCTCCAATTGCTGTAACTTTTCGTCCAGTCGTAGTTTCGAAGATTAACCGATAGTCGATAAAAAATTAAAAACAAAATCATTTTTAGTTATACAAATAACATAGAATATTATAAAAGATTGTTTTTCGTAAACACAAACTTTATCTAAAAAAAACCATTCGTCTTACAACATTTATATACGTACATTCAATGATATTATACTCACACGGCGCAAAAAATGTTGAATAATGTTTAAATTCCTGTTTTAATTATTGTAAGTGTCGTTAGTTCAGTATATATCAGTATAATACTTAAATACTATAACATTATTATAATGGTCAATATGTTTATCGATGTGTTGGATCGATCGATGAAAACCTATTAATATATATTATTATTTTGGTTGAGTATACACAACTGACCACAGAGAATGACGACGGACTATACATCTCCGTCGTCCGATTCGAACCGTTCCGAGACACTGCGTCGAGACTCAAGACTTGTAGAGCCATAAGTCACCGCCATGTAGAATATTGAAATCCGTTTTGGAACAGGACGACTATCAGCTACATATCATTCACGTGGTGCGTCAATCGGTTAAGATCCTCATTTTCTCTGGACTACAAAATTAATAATTGATTACATATAGGTACATAATAATATACCGATACGACGATATTTATATACCCAATATATTATATATAGATCAATAGAACAATCGTTTAGTCAATCCATATGTACGGTTACTCTGTATTTTTACAAAATTAAATCTGATTTTCAATTTTATTATTATATATTCATTGTTTTTTATTAGATTTTTAGCGGTGCGATAAATGTATATACATCTTGTAATGATGTGTGTTTTGTTTTGTTTTTATCGTGTAGTCAAAATAATGCTTAGAGTTTCAAATTAAATTTCTTTTCTGGTAGGAAAGTAAATCTAGTTGGTACTTTTAACTTTTAAGAGATTAAAATGAAAAATTCCGAGTAAGTACATTTCAAGCGTCAGAAAAAAAATTAAAAAATACGTATTTGGTATGCAATGTTTTTAGACAAATCATTGAATTCAAAATCAACACATCCATTACTACAGTAACCCGCTTGACACCTATTGTACAGCTACATACCGGTACCTACTTACCCATCTTTTTATATTTGTGAATAAAGAAAATATTTTTTTTTACTTTATACTCTGAAAATAATTATTTTTGTGAATATTTTTATGTAAAAAAAAGATCAAATAATAAGTACTAATATTATTATGATGGTCATACACATTTGACATTATGTTTAACGAACTGAGTATTTCAACGAGTCAACGTGATTCAAAAAATCAAAATCTAATGAATCATTTCAAAGTTCAAAAACAAAAGAAATATACATAGGTACAGTAGGTAATCAATATTCGTTAAAAATTTTGAGAAAAATATTGTGCTCTGTAGTTACTTTATTGATAGTTTACAATAAATAAGTATATTATAATCATATTATTAAAGTTTCCATTAAAGAAAAAAAAACAGCGCTATTTGTATATCAAAAAAAAAAAAAAATTAAAATGCGACTTGTTCTATGGGTGTGTCGTGGCAAAAAAAATTGCTCTACATTATAAATGTTTGCATAAAAATAATAAATGTAGTGTATAGCATTGTATAACTTTATCTGATATCTGAATAAATGAAACGCGGGACTAAACAAGGGTACACTTGACATTATTTATTAAATCCTTTCTCCAAATATTGTGTACCCTCCTGCAAACAAAATTGCCATTGAAATGTGATTTATCGACGCAACGTAGACAAACGTATTTAATTTTAAATAATGTTATTGGTTCTGTTGTCCGGTACCTAGAGGGCAAAATAATGGCATTTATGTGTCATTAGGTATTGTACATTTAACATCAATCAATATAATAAACCTATCTGTGTGCATAATGTTAATGTGATATTAGTAATATTATGCAATTAACGACGTTTGAGTTGGTGAAAAGTTAACCATCACGGATTTTAAAACGGTTTCTATTGAAATTTTAAAATTGTTCGAAAATAAGTAGAGTTTTTGCGTCCATGAGTATTTTTATTATTATTATTATTACACCCTTTCGGTCCCGGGTTTATATTTTTTTCGAAAATTGTTTCCATGATCAAGTAGTTATAATCATAAATAACAACTTTACAAAAAGTTTTTCACTTTATACGGTTAAAACGTGTTTCAATAATTATGAATAATATTAGTTTTTGATAATGAATATTCGTTTACCTCAAAAGCATTTATACGTCATTACGGTAAAAACTGTATTTAAAGGTTTAAAACTTTTACTTTGAAACCGCCCACTGGTACGAGTGGGTCAGAACTGAAAGGTCTCTGATATCGTGATGATTTACTGATACCTATAGATGTGTATCTGTGTCGGAGTGGTTTAAGAGATATTTTTAGTTTGCATAAAATATTTCGTATTTTAGGATATCCTGCCATAAAATTACACGGATCATAATATATTAGGCATTTAAATGTGAAAACGTTTGACCATAGTCACATGATATCATAACAATATACTATATTATTATTATCATTTATTATGTACAATACTCGTGTGTACTTTTGATTTTCATTCGTGACCAGCTAAGGTAATAGTGTATTGTATATATTTTATATACATTTTGTTATATCACAATAACTGATCTCGCAGTACCGCACAGATAACTTCACGATCGTTCAGTCAAATTCAAAATATTATAAGCTCGTAGACACATACTCGTAGTATTTACGAAAATACGCCATCAGCGAGCGCATGTAGAGGACAAGGCGACATAATATTTATGACGGTGACGAAAGATAACATCCCCAAAATATTCGACGCTCGTAACACTATAGTGTGCTATACAAATAATTACAAATACAAATACAATTCTATAATATTATAATGTTATGTCGCACAGTTATTATTACGTAGCAAGGGGCAAACAAATAATTATTTCGAATATACAACGGGCGTTTCCGCGAGTATTATACGCTATTATTAATAACAATCATTATTATTCTAATCCTTATAACAAATAATAATAGTCGAGACTATTATATTACGGGGGTCGTTGTAGTGTTAAGCAAGCTCTTCGTTGTTAATTCAAAAACAAAAAAAATCACATGTGCAGCGCAATGTATAAATACAAAGAAACTATAATATTATTATTTGTTATGCTCGCGATAAATAATATAATAATCTATATTTTAATATACCATATTACTCGTATTCAAACGGCCATATTGCCCCATACGGCTACAGGTCTTGTTATACTGTACGGTATAACTATCGGAAAATTTTTTTTCGACGAAATGTCGATTTCACACTCGTTGTGCCCAACTAATAATAGTATCCGGTTCATACCGGTTTCGGTTTAAAAAGGTTTCTGCGCTCGTTCCAGTCCGAAGGATAGCGATTTATAGACAGGTCAGGACTTTGGGTTCCAAATGTTCAAATGTCGTTTGATTTCGAACTATATTCATAGAGCGTACAAATTACATTGATATTTATTACGAGTTGATTAAACGATATTTTTTGCACATA
>NC_042495.1:103570846-103581992 GCF_005508785.2 Acyrthosiphon pisum | reverse complement strand
AATATATTTATAACTATGCGACGTCAACGTGATATAGGTACACAGGTGTTAGCTGCAGTATAAGACGATATTACCACCGGAAATTATAAACCTTAAAAATTGACAAACAATAAATCGTTGATTAAAACATAGTAGAAATGTATGATATAATCCAGGCATGTCAAACGCGGGGCCCATGGCTCATTTTTTTATGGCCCACGGATAGCGATATTAAAGAACAATTAATTAAAAAAATTATTTAATATAATATATAAATTTAAAATATTTAAGCGAGAGGTATATAATATCATTATTCATTATGTTACATTTCTGTCTTATTTTCCGATAAATTAGCTGTAATTGAACAAGTGTCGTGAGCACAACCCTACCATACCTACAATTTTTTTTCGATACATTTTTATGTGCGGCCCGTATAGTAAACCATTCAATATAATATTTGGTCCAGTTATTATACTTTGAGTTTGGCATGCCTGAATTTTAATCAGTGGCGTAGATGCATCTAGGACGGCACGAGTCGCTAATCCGTCGACAGCTAACCGATTTACATTTTTCGTCTATTCTCTCAATATTACCTATTATCGTGCTGAATGATAAATAATATCATTTGGGCTATTGTATCAAATATAATATCTGTACCGATATTATGTTAAAATGTTAAGTATAATTTACTGTTTGTTAATAATAATAATAATATTAAAAATGAAATATTTAAACTAAATTTTAGGAGGTGGTAAAAACTACACACTGGCCAATTATAATATGTCCTCTCGCTGCCATTTTTCGTCAGCGAATCGATAATAATCACAATGTCGTTATCGCATACCATCGTGGATATCTTAATAGTATAAAAAATTTGATCCGTTCGTGATTTTTATGCGATTTAGATGTACTGCCGGTCCTTGCACGTGGCTCTGCAGTTCTTCATGGTGGCCAACTACATGTGGATGTTCTGCGAGGGACTGCACTTGCACATGGCTCTGGTTGTGGTGTTCGTCAACGACGTGAACGCGATGCGCTGGTTCTACGCCATCGGCTGGGGCGTACCTGTCGCGCTCACCGTCCTGTACGTGTCCTGGAGGAGCAATTCCGAGGACACCGCACAGTGAGTGCACCGACAAAGTCCATCGTTATAATTGTCGAACGCGACTATGACGTTTCTCGAATAATTACCATACCACACGATTTATTCGCATAATATCACGAACCCGCTAAAATTGTGAACACTCGTGCAATATTTGGTCTGCTCCATTCTGGCGGGTACTAGTGCAGCTGAAATTACGTCAATAAACCTCCTCGATACCATAGAATCGCGGATTAGATCACCGTTTCCATCGACAAAAACAAAATACACAATGTTAATAATAATATAATATTATATATGTGTCAGACAGTGCACTTACGGACACGAGCGAGTGTCTTTTCGTGGTATTGGAATACCATACCCGGAACGTGCGGTCTATATCCTGTAAGACTTGCATAACTATGTTAATTAATAATTCCGCTTCTAAAATATTCACGTGGTACAACACACGTGTCTCAAAATTCCACGTATACCTACGTCGCACGGAAACGAAATTTCCAAATATTTACTCAAATTTATAGAGAACAAATCTTTATGTATCGGGGTTTAAAAAGTCTTCCGATCCCACCTTAAAACGAATTCGGGCACAAAATATAGGTAACGTAGATGATTTATCGTGGGTGGTATGTTATACTCGCACTAGGGTCTAGGATTATAGGAGGTATCTCACGTCTTTAAAACGAAAGAGATTGCCACGGATTTATATAATAATAATAATAACAATAATATGAACATAATATATATCGATGAACGCGATCAGAAGAGTGTGTTAGTGGTTTCAAGTGGAAAAAAATGTATTACCGTGCGCGAGTGTGTGTGTGTGAATTAAAAAATTAACGGACGTCAGTAGTCAGTCGATTTATTAGTTGACACGAATAATAGTTTCCGTCTAGGTCATCGTTGCGAAACTAACATTACGACCATACATCGTGCGGAATTGGTGTCTCCCTCTCAGGTATAAGGAATTTACTCGTAGATATCGTGTAGGTGTAACTATTATTTATACATACATAATAGCAGTTACTGTTTACTACACTTTCCTCCGCCCCTAACTATTTACTCTGACGAATCTCCTCTGACCACCAGAGCCATCGTGCATTGCACACACAGGGACCAAAGTTTAAAGACAAATTAATATGCACTAAATAATTGTGTTCGACACCTTTCAACTCTAATCGGATTGTCGTTTTTCGCGATTCGAAAAAAACATCGAATACCTATGGATTTTGATAAAATTACAAATTTTTACACTTTCATTCTAAAATCATATATATATACTGCCCTTGTGGCCTTGTGTTAAAAAAAAAACACCGATTAGAAGGCCATCGATTCACAACAATATATTTATGTCACGCAGACATTTTCAAAGATCACTCCCGACGTAATCTCGATCCACGATAAAATAATAATACAGTATATTCTACAAACATAACCAATAAAACAAACAACTTTTAAACGCGTCATAATATTATCGTAACATGTTTGTGTTTTTAGGTTTTATAATAAACGGAGAGTGAGTGATAAGTTCGTGAGTTTGTGCGAGCCATATGGACTTACAAACAATAATTCAGTGCTAATTACGTAAATAAATAATATAAACAGGGCTTATGAATTTATATATTTTTCTAAAATAATAATCTGGCGACACACGAGCGAGGGGAGTGTTTTAAAGACCATGTTCGTTTTATTCACATTGTAGTTACATTATTACTAAGTATTTTACAACATATATTATACTTTCAACTTACCTACCTAATGGCGAGAAATATCACAATACTGTTTAAATATGTTATATAATATACAACAACATGACTACCGTCGGTTGTATCAAGTGTCACTCAGTGTCGGACATTCCAATATTTCATAATATATTTAAAAAGAACATAATAATATTATGCATTATAATAGGAAAAATATATTTGCATAGAAGCAGTTATGCAAAACGCGTACATTAAAAAACAGTAACAATATTAAACTTATTTTGGCCACAAAAAAATGAGTTGAGGTGATTGAAAAAAAAAATTTTAAAAAACAATAAAACATTTTGAGCGACAGTAATACAAATGTGGTTTCTAATTTGTTCACGCGCTGGTTTCACCTATACTGACTAATAGCTACTTATATACTTATAAATTATGACTAAATCTAATACTCAGAAGCGTTTCGATGACGGATAAACGTGCAGGTACACGATTACACGATTATGATGTGTTAAGATTAATAACTTTTCACTTTGCGATTGACGTGTCATCGGATAAAAATATAATATTTATCCGAATTAAATAGCATTTTTTGATCCAGTTCGTCCATCATCGACAATACTATCGTTCATATAATAATACATACGATGATTCACTAAGCACATGCTCATTTAATTTTATAACGACAAGAACTAACTTTTTATTGATAGTATTTATTATAATTTTATAATTTTTTTATTAAACATTACTGAATATTACACACTTAACATACAATTTAATTATCTAGATTTTATATTAGGTACATCATTTTGTTAAGTCTTTAAAAGCAAAACGATCAGTTTTAAATAATCAATTATTGATTATAATCGTTGATACAAAAATATTAGAATGATAAATTCATAAGTCAAATGTTTAAATCAAAGTGACAATTAACAACATGATAGAAACTAGAAATTACCATTTGAGTGACAATAAGACAAAACAATTTTTTAAGTATCCTTAAATACCTACGCTATAAATATTTTAAATCAAAAATGATTTAAAACATACACTGCACATATCTAATATACGAATAATAGTTGAAAAAAATAAGGTGAGTGTGTCTATAATATGTTGTCAAGCAGTGGTGTGTATCATAAAACAAATTGGCGTTGCTCAAATAATTTTAGGTGACCTACGCCTCATAATACTGTTATACCGGCTTATAAAATTTCCAATTTTTCTTTTTTAAAAGCACCCACCCACCCATATTTAACTATTTAAGGTATTGCCTGAGCAACACTTGGACCCTATGTTACATGCTACTGTTTTCAAGTATAAGTAACATTACATGTTTTATAAAATTATAATAAGTTATTATGATTTCTTTGAAAATTCTATACTGAAAGCAGACAATTTGTACACATAACTTACTGCGCAGCGACGACGGAGTCTCATAAAAATATTATATTATATTCAGACACAATATTTGATTATTGGTTTTTTTTTAATATTTTTACATTAGTTTTGTCATAGTTCGCGTGTATAAGCTCCTATCTGCATACTGCAGACCCGGCGATGGTCGATGGAGATGCAACTCTGTTGAGGAGGTTAACGGTTACAATGACATATCTGTTACCAGCGTAAATCTAAATTGAAAAATTAAAAATAACATTTGCCCTTTGCCCTCGAGTACCTGCAGCGTTTAACGACGTTTCCATCGCGATCAAAACGTTCGGCAGACTACGCTGAAAACCGCACTTAAAATAAAGATTTATACGACCTCGTCTAAATGCTAAACTCACTGCTCATAACCACGGTTAGACTCTAAAGTGCATCGTTTACAGAACTGCATGCTATACCCAGTTAGAAATAAAAACTAGAGTCTTCCCGGTATATGCTTGACCTATATTCGGATCACTCTGCAGTATAGTATTACTGCAAAATAGATAGGATACTACTCTACTCCGTAAATCTTAATAAACATTTCTTTGAAATCGTATAAAGTATAATATATTATATACATATATTGCTGTTATTTTGTTAAGTTATGTAAGTAACTCGCACCTTCCTATTACAGCAGGGGTTTATTTCATGAAAACATAATTTTCGAAAAGAAAACGAAATACTGGGACGATTGACAAACCGACAAACCGACAAACCGCTCTGTAAAAAAATGTTTCAATATAATTTTATTTTATGCACACTGCACTGAAGACCATTTGTCATCTGCAATTTTCCAGACATCTGGTTAAATAATTATTTTTGAATATTGCTTCAATTTTCTTAAAGAACACCAAATTCCCCGTTTCTAAGTTTGAACAAAATAATACTTATTTATTTATGTTTTACCATACCATAAAACAATATAATTATAATAGAAATCTTTTATGATCTTTTCGTATAATACGAATAAAAGTTTATCCGGTCAACATCGATCTTAATTTTGAACACTTATTTAAATCAATATAGACACATATATATAGAATATAGAATATACATAGGTAATATACATTTTTAGTACTAAACTTGTCAAACAATATAGTTGGCCGGGACTCGGAGCTGTATACATTAATAATTAATATATAATATTTAAAACCAGATTCGATTGCACGCCCACGAGATTTTAATTCGAATATATATTTTTTTTTCATATTAAATTGTCATTGTATACAATTTCAGTAGTGTATTTATATTTCCTACACTATCTATGTAATATTATAATTTATAATTATTTACATGGTTATTTTATACAATTTCGGTGTCATAAAGTGCACAAAACTCCAAGCCCTGGTGTACATTCAAAATGAACGTTAAACGTTCATTAAATATGCTAAATACAATATAAAGGAACAACAAATATTTTATTATACTGATTACTCGCCACATCACTAACTATCCTTATTTAAACATCATTTGGCACACATAATTTATCTCGCGTTCACTGGCATTTCTCGCACCAGTTATTCAATGCGGAACAATGGGCCACATTTTATCATAGTTATCAACTGTTACTTATTATATGAATACCTACATTACCATTATACCGAATTTAGCGTGAGTCCAAATAAACTAACATTCCTGTGGTCGAATATAAATAATCTATAACTATTGCAATAAAGAAGAACTCGAACCCAAGGTCTGTCCCAGGCTCTCACGAAATATTTTTACAATTTAGATACGTCACCGTACTATTGCAGACATCAGTGTTTATTTCAGAGGGTTGATGAGGGGGGGGGGGTCACACCGGAAAATTTTTTACACCACCTTGAAAATATATTTTTACTTCCCTTCATTATTTACCTATGGTGTACCACCTTGAAAATGCACAATCCCCCCCTCCCAGATAGAAAGTCTGATATCAACACTAGCTATTTGTATACAATTTCAACTAATTATCGTGTACGGACTTACGTATAATAACACCTACGATAAACCTCACATGTATTATAGTTTTCTAACGTAACTGCGGATTATACCATCATCGTGGTCAGCAAAACAATTAATACAAATCGTGATTTTTAACATAATATTATATGTTATCACTTAAAATGTATAGTGTACTTATAATAATTATATAAGATTGACACAAACCGTAATACCATTTTATATAATAAGAATAATAATGTATACTATAATATGTTTACGAAACGACATAAAAGATTGAAAAAAAAAACCCGTTTGTAATCATAACAATTAATGAATCGCAGGTGTTGGATGCACGAGAGCCACTGCCAGTGGGTGCTGACCGTGCCGGTTTTCGCATCCATACTGACCAGCCTGATGTTCCTGATGAACGTCATGCGGGTGCTGCTCACCAAACTGCATCGGAACTCGACAAACCCGGCGCCCATCGGAGTCCGGAAGGCGGTCAGGGCCGCGCTGATCCTGGTGCCCCTGTTCGGCATCCACTACATCCTCATACCGTACCGGCCCAAGCACAAGACCACCGTGGAAACGGTTTATCAGATATTTTCCGTAGTGCTGGTGTCGACCCAGGTGAGTGACGCACGGCTGCCGTCGACAGTGCGCGCCTGCATTTCAATCGCCACCGTCAAGAATTTTGCAAAAATAATATATTATTATTGCACCAATGTCTGGATACCGTTGAGGTGCACGAGTATGGATATCGGCCGCGATCCGCGAAAGGTGCATTTGATACATCGGAGTCGATCGGCGACCTCAATATCGTAGAAACCGAGCGAACGAAAACCGTTTATTTATCGTGTCACCGAGAAAAAAATATTATACGGCCGCGAACACTGCGAATCCTCGCGGATTCGAGGTCTATCCATACTCGTATATCCATGTCACATTATTATCAATATTATCTCTGCGGTTGGATGCCGGGCGTAATCAGTGTCGGGCAAAAAATCTCCGAGGTTATTGGCCAATTATTACGATGGTTGAAATTGCAGAGACTGTTCATTTGTAATCTATATATTTCAATAAGCTACGTCGTTCGTTATAATACATTCAATGAATTTTCCAATACTAATAATAGGGTTGGATTGATGTGTATTATAATTGATGTTAAAATAAATTAACTTTCGTTATAAAAAAAAAAATAGTTGGCAAAATTAATATCAATAACTCCGTAATTAAATATTAAATTATTGTCCGTGGTTATTTTTGTTAAGCTTTATTTTTCCATTAATTACTAGTGGCTTCGTCCCCTGCTTTCCCACTGGTTTTGCCAATCCCTCTGATGTTATTTTTAAAATGCTTTTTAAGCTCCGATAATCATAACAGTATAATATTATTTGGTTTTTTTTTTAAATCGTTAGGTATCTATTTATTTATTTGATTGCCATACCAATTATAAAACAATAAATAATATTTTAATACATTTTTTATACAATAGAGTAACACAATATTATAAATAAAGTGATTATTATATTATATTATTGCCTCATTCATAAATCATATGTATTATGATAGGTATACATAATTTTATTTATTCTTATAAACGCCATTACTGTGGAGTTTTTTGCCCAACACTTAGTATGGGGTGCTCAGATTTTCTAAAATAAAAATTTAACAAGAATATTTTAACCTCAGGTCAATTGACTTCAGAAAATACAGCTTGACGGGTTTTTATGACATTTGGTGGGACGCGACGAAAAGACCCGACTAGCCAAAAATAACACAAAAGTGTTGTTTTTTTTTAAATTTTAACCGTGATAAAACCGACGGTCGGTCGGATACGGGAATCCATGAACGTCTGAGCACACCCCTGGTAGATATTATAACCACCGCCGACGCAATTTTCTGACCTTGCCGTTTTTTGCCGTGTTCCGCAGGGCCTTTGCGTGTCAGTGTTGTTCTGTTTCGCCAACGTGGACGTGCACGGAGCTTTTCACAAGTACATTCGAAGGATCAAGAGACGTGGCACCACGCACACCAACGTCACGGGCACTACGCAACCGGTCCAGTCGCAGATAAGAGACGCGGTCGTCTGAACAGCGTCGGGAAAATTTTATATCATGATATATTACACGTATTATATTGTACAGGAAAAAAATAATATTAATGTCGTAACGCGTGTTGTGTGTGTCCTAGAGTTGAACGTTTTGCAAACATTCGGCAGAATCTTTTCGCGGCAAAACTTGTATGCTTCCGGTCCTCTGGAAAGAAAAACAAAAACCCTTTGAATAAACGATAGTGAATTAGTAGAGAGCCATTGTTGGCCAACATATTATTATTATTATTATATCATATGCGAAATGATTTTTTTTTATCGTAAAACGGTAATTTTCTCACTCGTTTTTTGAAAACATTTCGAATATTATGAATTCGTATTACAGTAAATAGAAATTAAATACAAAAAGAGTTGTTTTAGTCACCTGGGTCTGCTGATCTTCGGTCACCAATAGTCGTGGGTGGTGTTGCGGCGAGGAGACGGACGTGCCTCTCATGCAAGGATTCCACGACCCGTTCTTGTTGATCCAACAGTGTTTCCACCGTTTCTTCATTTCGGAGAGTACCTGCGAAAAACAGAAAACCATTGTTATCCGATAGCAAATGTAAATGTGTATAAAATGATTAATTTTTATTATAAACGTCGTCGCCGTCTTCACCTCTCCATTGCAGAAGCAAAACAACAGAGCCACGCACAAACCCTGGCACGAGGCGACCACCGCGGATGTGACCTGGTACACGGGTTCCCAGGAAGTGCCGGGTTCCGGTCGGAACGGCGTAACGATGTACTGGAGCCCGAGTAGAGGTATCAGGATGAGCGTGGCCCTGACCGCCTTTCCGGTCCTACTCGACGACGCTGGCGCCTTGTCGTAGCTGTCCACGCTGCAGTTGTTTCGTTTGAAGCTGTCGGACACACCACACACGGACAAGTCGTATTATTTGTGGTTAAAGTCAGCGGATGATAGCCGCTTTTGCTACAGACGCCGGACCAGACGGTTTTCAGACCGTACTCACCTCCGGAGGCTGAACGACTGCGCCCGTTCCCTGGGCGCCACGTGCTTTGGACTGGACATGGTGATCTGCCGGGCGTGCAACTTGACCAGCAACAGTCTGACGATGTTGATCAGAAACACGAGGTTGGCCAACATCGACAGACACACCGGACCCGATAGTATCCACGAGTAAAGAGATTCGTGTATCCAGCAACTTATGTTGTAAAAATAGATAAATATAGATAAATAGATGAAAAGCCATGTATATTATATTATAATAGTATTATGTACGAGTAGTGATAGCATGATATAAGTGTTTTGGTGAATATATAATAACGTGTATTACATGTATGATAGGTAATGACGATACAGTTAGATACTTTGATATGATGTTACGACTTGAAATGAAAAATATAAAGTACGATTTAAAAAACCGATAAAACTAAAATATCTATTTCGGTTCAAAGCCTGATTAAAAACAATGACTTACATTAAACAAATCGACTGTTTTTACATTATATTTAATATTATTGTCTGAATTGTCTACGCAATGTGCAATTAAACATTTTATATTACATTTGTATTTTTTGTTTCAAGACGTTAAAAAATTTCACTATAAACGTATTTCTCTTTTTTCTATTTAAAAAAAGTATTTATAGTCATTAAAATAAAAATTGTTTCAATCAATTACATTTTTATATTTTATATTATCTTAATCAAATGTACCCTTTTTTTTACATACATTTATGATACAAAAGTCAGAGTGAATGTTAACGATACGATAGAACAATATTTCATGTATTTATAATAAATCTTACATTTTTTTTCACGAAAACTGCTTGTTTTGTACACATACGTTGGTATTAATATAATTCTAAAAAAAAATTACTTCCGCCATAATATGTATAATTATTAATTTATAATATACCTACCCAAGTATTATATTAACTCCTTTTATTGTTGTTATTATTACTTAAACCCAAGCTAACCTCGTTTTTTTAATAAATATTTAACTATTTAACATATTATTAAGTCATTACATTAAGATTAAAGTATGTTGTAAACAATTAATATAATAACAATAAGATAATACAAACACTGTACCTGCTGTATGTTATTTAGCCAATTTTCACTTTGACAGCTGATACACTCTAACATATTGCGAAACAAAAAATATATTTCGATATCTGGGTGGAAAACTATTTTTGTTCTCTCTCTATATAATATTGAACACAAGCTGTTTCAATGTTATTTGATGACGATTTCATCTCGGAAACATATTTTATTTATTGCTTCCACGTGGGAATAATATTATACTGAATGTTACATGAATATTGAAAGCAAACGAAATACAGCAAAAAGTCAAAATGGTATACATAATATACGAACTTATAGGTATGCATTATTTTAGCGAAAAAATAAATAAATAGTATACGATATATGCACACTACATGTTTTTATGATAAAACATACCTTCGTGTATTTAAAACGAAATGATTCCAAGTCTTTCGAACCATTATGCTTTTGAATAATAATATTGTGTCTTGCAACAAAATTACGAGTTCGCAAAGCTATATTAGGTACGATGTTTTATAAGTTGATATATTTTTAAAACAAATAATATTGTAAGAATTTTGTTTTAGTATTGGTTTTAAGTTAGGCACAATACATAATGCAAAATAATACACAGTATCATGTTTTGTAAATAAAAAATATTTTTCAAGTTAGATTAAATAAGAATATGCGTAGACATTATGTTAGGTGGCTGTTCATAACACTTTTTTGGTTTTGAGAAATTATCAAATTATTGACATTAATAAAGTAGGAATCGAACGCATTCAAATTTCAACTTGAATGATATCCAAACATGTATGGTATTACTCAGTGCTCGACTTGGCAAAATTAAAGTAGGGGGACTCTGTTACTTTAAAAAAATGAGCGTCCCCATATCACTTATTAAATGTTACTGAGCC
>NC_042495.1:103518764-103570644 GCF_005508785.2 Acyrthosiphon pisum | reverse complement strand
CCACACCCCCCCTATAACCACTCTAAAAATCACATAAAAATATATTGTTTATTTTTGTTACAACTTATAAAATATAGTAACAAACTCAAATGTAACTAAATAAAAACAATTCATTTTAACTACCTATTTATTTAAATAGTTCCATAATTTATCATAGGTTTGTTCTTTATTATCTTAAATAATAATATTTTAAAGGTAATTGATTAAATAATAATACAAAATATATAAATAATTATTAAATCTATGGTAAGAAAAATTATGATTTGATCACGTGCATTTTGATAAAAATGCAGAATGATGCAGCGTCCCGTGCGTGCCTCTTCAAAATGAGAGTAGGGGTACGCTAAAATTTCTGAAAAATTAGTTGGGGTACTCCGTCCCCCTGCGTCCCCCCCCAAGTCGAGCACTGGTATTACTGTAAGGCAGAACGACGGAATGGTTCATGAATAGTATTTGTATGATATATAGCTACCAGTTTTAATTTTTCCGGACTCACCATAAATAAGTCGGTTGTGTAATATAGGTACGTCTAATGCACGGTAGATGGCGTCACAAAATTAGTTTAAGACAACAGTACAAATTTTTTGTCGAAAATCCCATAACTGTTGAGTCGACGTTTCCGACAAAAATATTTTTTTAAGTGTCTATTGAGTTATTTTTCACCTACCTACACTGTTCGTCTACTAACCACTAAAACCACCGCATACGTATTCATTTGTATCTTCGGAGATTGGACATAAAGGATAAATCTCAGAGCGTCGCGGTGTAATGCAGTTAATTGTTCGACGTATGTTCTGGTGACGACCGGCAAGAGAACTTCTGCGATCATTTATCACATTACTTTCGCAATTAAATATAAACTTCGCGGACGTCTGATAAACGGGTCTCCTATAAAAGATGAATTCAATTATTTTTCTCCGTCTAATTTTAAACGGTTCATTGTGCTCAATCGCCCAAGGACCAACTTTTGAAACGAAAATTAATGTACTATATTGATTTTCAAAACGGTTTTCGACGACGACTATCACAACATCGCATCGTGTGATTCGCATATAATTATATCCCATATTTCATTAGGCATGGACGTTTCAAACATAATCTGTAAACGATAAATTGAGTGTTTCTCGTATGTACGTATATATAGTGCATCCCAAGAAGATATGTAGTTCCGATCTGCAGGACTAAAATACGTAATATACATATATACGTATGGGCCAACTTTTTGTTCTTTTTACACTCCAATCAATCACTATCACAAATAAATCGTGGTAAAAAATATTTTTTCGTACTAAAA
Source organism: Acyrthosiphon pisum (assembly GCF_005508785.2). NCBI lineage: Eukaryota > Metazoa > Arthropoda > Insecta > Hemiptera > Aphididae > Acyrthosiphon > Acyrthosiphon pisum. The sequence goes on along the minus strand of NC_042495.1, from coordinate 103,569,350 downwards.
AATAATGAACATTGCGTGCATTTCAGCGATTTTATAATATTATACAACGATTATGTTATTTTGATGCAAACAAATGGAACGTATCAAAACTTATAAATATTGTTGAATATAATTAATAACACTCTATGTTTTCATAAAGTTGAAATTCAATTTGCATGGTAAAGAAAACATTGTTGTTAAAGTTATATTGTTCCTATAATTACTATGACTGAGCAGCAAAGAATATTATAAAGTCAGAGATAATAATAATATTAATAACTCTCAACTGTAATGTCGAGATCTACGTTTGATTCCTTGAGAAGAAAATAAACTTTTATATAAAATATGGGACCGTCAATGTTATAACATTAGACACGTAACGAGATAATGGTACGGTTATTTAGTTTAGCTTATTTCATTAAAATCTATAGTAATTATTCGTTAGAAATAATCCGGGCCCAACAAATTCAATGTCTATAATAATACGAATAAATATATATTAAATATATCAAACTTTCCTAACGTAGAGCGCATAATAATTGTTACTGCCTACTATAGGTTTAATAAGTATATAACGTAATTCGATTGTATTTCCATCGTCAAATTACTGACCTAAATGTGGTTTAATCCAGATCATTCAACAGTTTTATAAAACAAAATAGATTTTAAACAAAAATTGTATTTTGCGTTTAAAACAATTTATGTAAAAATATGCCGAGTGTGGTGAAAAGATATTATATTATCTTTTAAGTGTTTTAAATTCATTTTTTTTTTAGGGTAGACAAATGCTCAACAATGTCCGTGATATTATTTAGTTGTACCTAAATGAATCACATAACTTTAGGTTTTTTTCCGCATTTACACTTCATATATTTTACTGCACAAAAAGTTTTATTTTATTTTAGCTTTATTTTAGATTCTGAGTGAAGCGATGAATGTATTGATTTTACAACGATGTGTTTTTATTTTTGTCTGTCATCAACTTTTGGGGCAGTAAAAATGCTTCGATTTTCTTCAACCACATCTTTTCTGGTAGAAAAATGAATGTAGTTAGTAGTTTGAGGGGTGAAAATAAAAAATTCCCAATAGTCATTATAAGCTTCAGGAAACTCAAACAAACAATTAAAGAAAACTGAAATGTTTACACAAAATCAGTTTTGAAAATATCGATTTTCTTATTTGGTGTATATCTAAAAAAAATAACCGTAAATACATGAACTTTTTACTGAATTATTTATATATTAGCAATTTCTCAGCACTAAAAAATTTTTCGAAATATTGCGACTCTGTTTGATGTTTTTGAGCAATATATAGGCATAAGAAAAAAATTGAGTTTCATTTATTTCTAAAGTTTCGAAATGTAATACAAGGTTTTCTTTAGTTTTCTTACATTTAACAACAACAAAAAATGTTTGCCGGAAGGTCAAATAAAGTTTTACAAGCTTTTGATGTTGGACATTTGATATTCACCCGTAAATTAACAAATTCTTATAGAACGATTTTCTTATTTTGTTGTTGTTCAAAAACTAATAACTGTAGGTACTTGACATTTTCATCAAATGTTTATTTTATCATTTTCTACACATACCTAATAACATTTTCAAAGTATTTTGACTATAGGTTTGAATTATTTACAGACAATTTTTATTCTATAATTTCAATAACTTTTCATTTTTTGAGTCAAAAAGCTTGAAAAATTAATTGAAGGTTCCTTATAAGTTGTTATAATGGCAGTTAATAAATAAATACATTTTTATAAGTATTTAAAGTTAAAATGTTCACAACATTTATCAAATTTTGAACATTTTCAAATAGTTTTATGGTTGAAAAATTATAAAATGTTGAAAACAAAGAGGCTCATAAATAGTTTATACTGAACCGAAAAATCTAAAAAATATAGAATCACAGTTCATTTTTATATACCTACATTTTAAGTTCAAATTTGAACAAAATTATATATCAAAACCGAAAATACCGAAGTGTTTTAATCATTTTCTTGTAATTTAAAAATATTATTCGTGGGTATATGAAACTGTTACCCAACCTGTATATTATTATATTTTATACACACAATGACGTATTAAAATGTAATTTTTTTGGCAAAAAATTATTTAACCTAGTGTTGTATTATTACCTATAACAGTAAATAAAATTACTTCGTCACAATAATATCATTAAATATATTTAGTAATATTATTATAGGCTGACAGACCTTCGATCAGAATCATTTTTCGTATAGTATATTGTAACCTACAATGATTTTACATCGTTGAATTCAAATTTAACACATCCATTACAGTGACCCTCTAGACACATAATGTACAGCAGATCGCTTACCCGCTTTTTTATTATTATTTTAAAACTAATTTTCGTCAATAGTTCTTCTTGACAATCATAAATAAATTATCAAAAAAATTGAGAAATGTTTTTATATACAATAACTATAGTTTTTGACGAAATAAGTCATACTATCGAAAACAATCGCACAAGCCAACCAGCGTTGTACGAACGTAAAACGACATCTGGTTTTAAAAATACATTTTTATATTTCAAACATGCAATAATGATTGCGGGTTTTGTAAGTGTACCGTAATATTGTGTTAGGTATATTAAAGTTTTTGAATTTATCTTAGCGATAGTTGTAGACAATTCGTAGGTTACACACAAAATAAAACGAAAGTTGTTTTAATGGGAAAAGTTTATGATAAGTCATGACAGTTAATATGACAACTGTAGTTAAACATGTTTTATAGCAAAGAATCATGGTAAAAGGAAAATTATTTTTCATCGTAATAAATTCTACGCAACAGCCGGGTGTTATATTACAGAAAATGAGTACAAAATGACGGTTAAGCTGATGACATCTCTCAACGATACGTTTTGTTTAGTTTTTTGTGAATTGAACCTGCAAGTGTCAATTACAAAAACTGTTGTCACTGAAAACATGAAATAATATAATTCTTACGAATATATTCAGGTTATTTAAGGCCGACCAAATGGTTTTATCAAGCTTTTAATTCAGAGTTTGACAAATCATTTCAATGACAACACATAACATGTCAAATTCATTTTTCACATACAATAATGACTACCACATTATAACATAAACCATTGGCCGTCATTTCAAGCTTACATTTTATTGATTCAATTGTTTTTTTTTTTTTTCAAAGACACATTGCCGAGGTGAAAAGTAATATTTTTCACTCTCCACTTTACACCATTCAGCCATTATAATAGAACAAAAACTCTGAAAAAAACGAACGATATGTGAGTACGTACCTATCGACATAATATTAATACAATCCATAAATATGGTACTCCATCGCAATACACAACAATATCACACAGCCCGTCAAGAAATACTTTGAACTTTCCTGACCACTTGACAGGGCCTGCGTTCTTTCCTCAACCGTACACACTTCCACTCTAGCCCGAGAGGTAGAATGTCGAGACTAATATCATAAGATCGCAGTGGCCCACTGTTAGGCGTCCGGCGCGTGAGTCACTGGTTCAAATCCTGCACCCTGCTAATTGTTTTCATTTAATTCTAGATATCTCTCCCAAGACCGGCACCACACCGAAGGCCCGTCAGATTGAATTGATGAGACACCGTTCGATAATTTTGTTGAGAAATTAACAACATTTTGGAATTACACGTGTACGAGTTAGATAAAAATAAAGTTATTAATATACGATAAATATTATACTAGTCAGTTATTATAATTAATTATCTTGTTCTACTGCAATATTATTTCATGTACCTATATTGCCTATACGATAAGCCGTGTTACAAATATTGTGCGAACAAAATAATCTATTTTCAGAGTATTAGAGTTTCCTCCCGTTTTATCATATCATAATTATAATATTATATGTTTATACAATATGATATCGTTAAAATTTGGTTTCAAATTTTTACTCTTATAAATTCATAGATTATAGTGCTTTACGGCAGGAATTATTTGGATTCTCTCCATTTTTTTTTATTCAACCTGTAGGTTGGTTTACAGTTATTCCACATTTCCACTTTTCCACTTCAACCAATCATTTACCATTTTGTTTAGTCCCCGCGTCTTTAATCGACTGTCCTATAAAGAAACTTTTGAATCTATAAAGAAATTACACCCCATTATGGATAAAATTTAATTTAATTTTAACATTAAAAGCGCAGCTGTAGATTTATCAATCATTTTTGGCAGTTTTTATTTATTTATATAAACTGAACAATTTTAAATACTATACTAATTTAACGTTATTTTTGTTATACTTATTCAACGAACAGAGTCTGAATGCTAGTACCTACGTTGTATGTTACTGCGTAGAGAAACTTCAGACTATAAAATATATTTATATACGCTTTATACATACTGAATAATAAACACTAAACAGAACTAATTACGACTATTAAAAAAAACATTATTTATATATATATATATATGAATGTTTTGTTGAACGAGTTAATTTATTTCTTCGTCCGTTGCCAAAATCCCCTAAGGATTGCAAAGTTTCACGAAACCATTCGGCTTAGACACGCAGTCAAGTGGGTATTTGAATGACACGGATCACGAAACCCCGAAAATAATGACATTCGATAGTACCCTATACGCCTTTCAAATGTGCAATTTCGGAGGCTGAGCGAGTTCTAAAGCTAAATACCAAACCGTACACGTTTTATACATGATCGGGTTTAATATTGACCTTAAAATATATTACATGGCTATTAATATTAAGAGCTTTTGAAACTGTTTATGCTCGAAAAAAATCGTTTTACCGTAGTCATAACATATTGGTAAATTTGAGTGTCTTGGGAAATAAAAAAAATACAACTCGACGACATGTGCAACGAATAATGCAGTTGAGTTTTAATTAAAATTCATATTCTTATACTTTCTTGAATTCAATGTAACTTGGGAAATTCCTTATTTGTATAAAACGAACGTATTGATTTACATAAATTTAACTATATTATTATACTAGGGTTTTCCTTGGTTTTCACAGAGTCCGTCTCTCGATCAATTTTTTTTTATCACTGTCGCATTCGTTGTGAATGTATGTCAACAATAAAATACATCGCTGTCTGCGTATAATAAACATTAAACGCATCATTGATTACTTTTCCGACAACTAATCGCAATATTAATAAAATATTATCGATTTATAACGACGACGTGTATCTAGAACGTTGTGTGTTTTATAATATTATGTTAGTGGTTCTATATTATGTCGTTTCGATTTCCACGAACATTGAGCAGAATATAACTTGACGGTTTCAACACACTGGAAACAATATTATTAAAATCAACAAAATTGTGTCACCGCATGGTAAACGACGTTATGCAGTGACCTTGCGTGGTTTACGAACACTCTATATTACATTATATTTCGACAAAACGGTAGGTATTCCGTTTGGGAAAATGTGTGCGCGTAGGGCTGTACGATTTTTTTTCGATATATGTATAGTTATTTAATTATTATTGAAATTCACCAGGCGCTTCGCATAATCGAGTTTTGACTCGATCGCGGTATCGCATGTGAGACGAGGGCGACAGTCGTGTCTATGGCGTGCAGTGTAAGTGTTTGTTTTCGGAACGAACAACCGCGAACCGGAGACGCGGTACCAGGTAGCTGTCCGCGGGGATATTCATGGACCGCAATTACGCGAGATTGTTAGGAAGGCTATAATGTAATGACAATTTTATCGCGTTATTAAGACGCGCTCGGATTTATAATTAAATTTAAATTGATTTGTCCTTGTTATGTTGGGTTAACGGCGGGAAAATTTCGCGTTCGCGACTGTGACACCGCCGAACCAGCCAGGAAATTAAAAACGCCCAGTAAAAAGTTGTCGAGGTGAATTTGTTTTGAAATTTTTACATTTGTTACAGAATATAGAATATTATGCTGGGTTCGTCCCGACCGCGTATTCCTCTGCGAATATGGCAAACTTGTAACGCTGAATCTGATCCATTATCTTGCAGTTCAGTCACGTAACGTTTTAAGTACCTGTTTAGTATAAAGACGTGCCACATTGAATTAAAATCTAAAAACAGATTTTCACACCGTACATAAATACCACACACAACCCACGCAAAGTACAAAATCAGATGATGGACACAAGACCGTTAATTATACTGTCGTACTATATATTAAAACTCGACTAAATTGGAAAATTAATTTTTTGATATTGAATTAGTCGTATTGATTTATTTTTTGCCACGCTCGTCGACATAATCATAATTTACATCTGACAAACAATTAACGGTGTTAACTATATTTATACCGATGACACGGCGGTGGTGCTTGCTTTTTTCGATAATCCCGTATCAGCTTCACAACGTCACTTAAATCTAAATGGAACTCAAACTGGGGAATAAAAATGAATACTGACATATCGATAACGGCTCTTTAATATATGTTTCACCGGTGAAACATATTATACTATTCTTAGGTGCATCCAAATAGTGTAACTGTCAACACGGACTTATATAATGTGATTAAGAAAATTTTTGGATTATAAAATAAAAAAACATAATGTGTGGAAAATATTCTGTTTTTGTATAAAGGACATTATTTTTGCTATCTGTCGTTTTCGTCCACATCTGTAGATTACATTTTCTGAGTAGTGCCACTAATATTATAGCAATATAATATGATTATGACATAATTTTGCATCATAACTTGTCAATAAAATATGAAAATAAATAATAATATAATATATTGTAAAAATAACATAGGTAACTGTTAGACATCCGTAATCGATAAACATAGATATTATGACCTTTACGGCTCACTGTATATGTCGATATAATAATTTTAAAACCAACACAAACAAAATATAATTTAATTTTGACGAACAAGAAAAAAACTTTATTATTTATTGGGTATGCGGTATTATTAGTGAAGTATAGGATATATTAGATGCTGTTTTTAGATATTACGTAGTGTATTGTATTCTATTTAGATTTATAAGACCAAAATTAAATATCCGGTCACTGTTCAATTATAAGCATGGCTGAGAGGCATGGGATATACTGTATACCTACATTAGTGACAATACACGACAGACTGTTTAATTCCAAGAACATTACGCTTCCATATCCTTTTACTGACTTACGAATATCCATTTCTAAATATAATTACTAAGAATGCTTTGAATCAAAATATCTATTACCTACTGGAAAGATTTATTTTCCTAATTTTGACAATATTTAAAAAAAAAAAAAATTAAGCTACATGTAAAATGTATATCTCCACAATTCTGTCTTTTAATTATTATATAACTGCACTGACAATAAATTACTTATAATTTTTACCCATGATAGGTCATAGGTACATCGAATACAATCAATAACGACTAGGTACTGCTACTGCTGCTGCTAATAATATTATGCTAGTTTCAAAAACAAATTTTAGGTATAATTCCGTACGATCTACATATGAGGAAGTCAATCTTAAAAGTTAATAGTACCCGAAAAATGTGACGGAACAATTCAACATAACAAACTAAAACCGGACAGATAAAACAATTAATGGTTAAGTTTAAATTTGCTGTAAATGATAAAACTGATATAAAACGTAGAATATTAATAAGAAAATAATTTTGTTAAAAAAAAAACAACATTTATAAATACTGAAGTTTATAATGCGTAGTACAAATACAATTACTTTCGTTCCAGGTATAAAAAAAAAAAATGTCTACAATTGCTTGTCGGAAAGTATTCAAAAAAAGTTAGAGACAACGGTGACAATAGCGAATTATTGCACGATTGGTGATAAATTAAAATGATAAACGAAAATTCGAATGACAGTAAAAAGTTGCAATTTACAAGAACGATTCTTGTTTAAAAATTAAATTTGAAATCAAAAAAATACTTGGAACTGGAATTTGATGCGAGTAGGTAGGATTTCAATTGGTTATTCAATTGGTATTGAAATAAGCTGTGGGAAATTCATTTTAGACTTTTTTTTTAACATAATATAGTATAGTATGCATAATATTATAATTGTTTCGTTGTCGTATAATATAATTAATATTAAATTATAAACATCAAACGTTCGAAGAAATTCACTCATAATGTGTTATTAATAACAACTAAATTAATTAGTCATATTTTGAAACTTTAATTTAAACTAAGATTAATCGGAAATCCATGAATTTATGTTTAAATCGCATCATTGCATCAATATAATAAAACCACTCCAAGAGATTACACGTAAACAAAATTAATTTTATGTGATAATTGCTCGACACGAGGAACGTTTTCCAAAGTCACTTGTACACTACTACTGAATAAATATAAATTTTGACTAAATCGGTAATCTTAAATCATTAAAAATACCGTATAAATAATTAGTTTGTACAAACTACAAATACATTGATCTGTACCTATGATAATATTTAATTGACTCTGTTGTGTATCTAACCTGTTACTATATACACATAATAATTTACAGCTATTTTTTTTTAATTTTCCATTATTTTACACCATTGAAACCATTAATAAAATATTAAAATAATTTAACCAATTTTAATCGATCTAACCTAAACAAATATTGTGTAAAAAAGGTCTGACAAGTAATAATGCCTGTGGTTTTAATAATAATATATTATAATCTAAACAGCTTCAAAAGCAATTTATTGTAATAATACTGATTACAGTTACCAGATTTTCACAAAATTCATTGAATTTATTTTAGTTCAATTTAAACCCAAGGTCTTTCAATGAAGCTGAACTGCTTAAAAGATGGTATATTTTTAATGGAATTGTTTTCATTTATTTGTGGTTTGTAAAATAAATATGTACACATTAGTATGCCGAAAAATTTATAAGCTATTCGATATATAATTTTATTTTACTTGGAAGTGAAGAATAACTAATAAGAAAAATATATATTTTAAAAGGAAAAAATATTTTTAAACAATACGTTTAGTATAAGATAAAGAGTTATTCAAGAAAAAAATCGTTAAATCGGTTAACTATACTAAGTTTCAATGTTTGATAGCTGACGTTTTGATTTATGATAGGAAGTTCTTATTAAGATCAGTTATATGACTTTTTGGTGAAATACATTATAACACCGCTTTAGGGACAATTCAATATAAAAGTATAATAATTTATAAACTTTAAATTTATTTATTATAAAAAACTATAAAATAAATTCATGGTTATTCGAAGTAAATATTTAAATGTGTTCTAAATCAATTAGAATTTTAGTCGTTAAAACCATCGCATTAAATAGTTGTATTTTTAACGAAAATACAATATTTATATTATGAAGTATACAGTAATCATAAATCACAATGTATTATATTGAAAAAAAACAAATAATAATAATAAACTAATGAATTTCCGGTGATTTCTATAAGCTATTTTTATAATAATTAACTATAAGAACGGTGGAATTGAAGTTATTAACATCAATTAAAATTTATTAAATTCTGTTTGACCATCCTACGTAAGTGCGTAATACTTACTATTGTTGTGATAAACGCATAAATATCAAACGTTTATATTCAAACAACTTAATATAAAAGTAAAGCTATTTAAGTTGGTAGGTCAACAATTTGTACGAATCATAATAGTATTATATGAATATAAGATATTTATAACGCAAGAATATTATCTTTTGAAAACAGTTTTACCGTGGATCACATAAATAAGACTGTTGTATCGTTTTTCATGTTTCATGATAATTAAAGGTATCATGCTATAGTATTAAAAGCGAAAATTTAATATTTATTCAACAGCATTTTCTGATGGTATTAAATGCTTATGAAATTATAATTGAACAGAGTCACATAACTAGGCTTAACATTTTTTAAATAGAAATCTTGACTGGTGACTAGTGTGTAAATCTTAAACGTAACCTTAATAAACCTTAAAAAACCTTAGATCGTATTGATCTATTATGTGCATAATGGTATTATATACATGCGTGGTATTTAATAATACAAATATTCTTTAATTATGAATAGCTACGTAACGTGAATTATCAGAAGATATTTTACTTAGTCCCATTAATTCATAATAATATACATCGTAAAATCATCTCAAAGTGCTCGTTAAAATGAAAACTTAAAATTTAAAACCTTTTTCGTTTTGTTCATTATAATATTACAGTGTGCACCAAAACGAAAGGTCTGATATAAACTTAGAAGTCAGGTCATGACTAAATAAACAGGCATGATCACTATAAAACCAATTTTTCCTATCACTGCACATTTTCCCGAGACATGGCAAAAACCGTATAATTCCTATATAATTGTAATGTGAAGAACATTTTTTTCTACGATATTAGTGTTTCTTCCAAGTCTGGGGAAGTGTAATATATGTATAAAATATGCGTGCAGTAATCTAGTGATCATGCCTGTTTATTTTGTCATGGGTCAGGTAATAATTACTTGTGAACATGCGTTAACCGGTAAAGGCGAGAGTAAATAGACAATAAGCACGATTAAAGATAGTATGGTTGCCCAACGAATCTAGAAAAGTGTCTACCGAAATGAATCTCCATTATCAGTATTAAACAGCTGGAAACTTACGCTCTAGCGCTTATTTGTTGGAGTGACTCTAAATGCAATTACCTTTCAAATATAAATTGTAGTTCCGTGATAGCCACTATGACATATAAGCGCTAATGCTTAAGTTTCCAGCTGTTTAATTTAACTTTAATACTGATTATAGAGATTCATTTCGGTAGACACTTTTCAAGTATGAGAATCATACGTCGATGGGCAACCATACTATCTATAGCCGTGACAATAACAGACAATATAATATAGTATAGTCAAGCAAAACCGTGCATGTGGATCTTAAATGTATAATCCACGGAAATGTTTATAATAAATCGTCTCCTACAGCCGCGAGCCGTCTCGATGGTTATTGTTATCCGAATGAAATACGCAGTGACAACTGCTGTATTCGTTAGGACCATGGGCATTGACGGGTCATTGTTATTTTTATTATTATATCGTACAGGTATTACAACGGGTCGACGGTTTCCGATATAATAATTATAAATTTGTGAATTTCTCTATACGAATAAGAAATAACAACTTTATACAGTGTCTACGCCACGATCGTATTATCTAAAACGCACTCACTGTAAGGTCTCGCCGGGAGTGGCTGTCCGAAGAGCCGCGTACGTGGACACCAACAGTGCCGGTATGCCCCAGCCAATCGTGTGCAGGAACGGCATCACTTTGGACTCGGTGAGGAACGTGACCACCAGCAACGTGTGCAAGTACAGCCCCTCGCAAAACATCCAAAAGTACGTGGCCACCAGAAAGTACTGGACCAGAACGTGTAACAATTTGCAGCCCAGCTAAAAATTTCGATTTTCAGTTGGTTTGCGCGTAACTACCGTTTTCTCGGATATATTATGTATAATTATCATAAATTGAAAAAAATAAAAATAAATTAGTCGTTCGTGTAAATAAAACGTTGAGATCCCGTTTTCCGCGTGTTCGTGTCTTATGCTACTTACCCCGTTCGTCATCAGCACCGGCAAATTGTCGACCACCGCCTCGTACCACACCAACCACAGACAATTATTGACGGCCAGCGATATGAACAGATTCTTGTGTATCTGTATCCTAGTGCACGTGAGGCTCCTGGAAATAATATTAAACCCAGACCTGCAGTTAGTGTCTATATAATTTTGTATATTATTACACAGGATTTTCCTAAAAAAAATTGATTTTTTATTACGAAACACTGTGGACACTAAAACGAGATCAAGGGTTTTCCGAAGGCATCCTAGCTGACGTGTTGTTAAAAAAAAAAGTATATACTATTAGCAATTAGGAGTATGGTTGTCAATAGTATATATTTTACAATCGATGATACAAAAAAAAACCCCAACAGTTCGAAACTAATATGAACAACAACGAATTAATTATTAATCCGTTTCCGAAGTATCTAAGTACCAACCAAAAAATCTGGATAGGATATCGAGACCGGGTGTTTTGCTCATCTAATCACACGATAATGGTAAGTATTATGATATGAATTTTTAAACCAATAATATATTATAATCAAAAAACGATTTTGAACGAAGCTTATGGTAGTTAAACAGTATTTGAAGGTTACAGAAAATTTAAAAATAAAAATCGGAAGGGACCTATTCAAAGGACTATCAAGACACGATTTTCCATCTTTAAAACTGCTACATCATTTTTTTTCGCTCTCTTTCGGTCTTAAAAGTATTCACGAAAATGAGATAAAAAACTTGTAAAAACAATACATTCCTATTGTTCCACTTCAATTCTGAAAACATTTTTTATATCACTTTATTTCTGCAATAAATCAAGTTTTTTTGTTTTACTTAATGATTTTCATTTTCACCCCTAAATTCGTATTTAAGTGGTCATCTTAACCGAATTTCAATTCTTCTTTTTATAATGTATCGCATAATATAATTTTTTTTAAATGTATCTACCTAATTCATATAACATACACACCATTCATATGCTGCATAAAAATCATACTACCAGAATATATATCAACTAACTAAAACAATCAAAAATTGATTTTACCTGAGTATACGAACATGAGTCAACAGAAAGTTCAATGGGTTACAAACTCGTAACATAATATGATTACATGTAAAATGTTCTACAGAGAAAAGTGGGCATGACCGAGTATTAAAAGTGGGTACATTATAGATTAAAATTTAGTTTTACTAAAAGCTTATGGAAATTAACTTAATTATTCAAAATAGTTATAAGCAAACTAAAAAATGTTGTACCTTGCAGCCTGCAGGCTAAAAAATACAGTATTTTAAGGTTTGACTAAAGCTTTGAAATATAATTATTCTCTAAACGATTTTAAATACCTACCTAATTAAAAATAACTTTCATGAGATGTATTTTTATTTTTAAATTTAATTCCTAATACACAGGTTACAGAACGTATCTGAAACGCTTGAATGTATACATTTTCAGAGCGTAATGGAATATTCTTAGCAACTATAATAATATTATTATGTCACGGCTACATATTTTACAGTTATGACTTATGACACGTCTTATTAACGTAGGTATCTTTTTATAATGCGATATTTTTTACATCTATGTTTAAGGTAAATGTATAAATAATAAAGTTCATATTTTAACTAAAAAAATATTGATCACTGTACCCCAGCATCGATGACATAAAACGAGAAACGAATGGCTTATTTCGCACGTTGGGCAGTTATCTTTTTGTCATTATCATTTATTTACAAACACATTTATTTAGATTAAAAAAATAACCTTTTAAAAATATATGGCAGCTAATCGAAAAATTTAAATTGACCGTTCAGCTGATTTTGAAGTAAATATGCGTGTTCCGACGCGAAACTAAAATAATTATTTATCGCGCAACTGGTGATTATTTATATTTACTGACGTATCCCATGGGCTGAGAACTGTGTGGGACCGCGACTATACTACATCACTATATAGTGTTATAGATAGGTTTAGGTACCTAAATTCCTGCCCCGGTCAATAGTGTTATTTCCAGACCATTTCCCCCACACACGGACAGCTACAACTGTATTGCACGCCACCACCACCACACACACCGTAGGTATTAATAATTTCGAACGCCAAATCATACCAAACATACAATATATACGAGCAGCGAACGGCCCTGTTTAAAAGATGCATTCGCGAAGGGTAGTTTATTGTCCCCGGGGGCTTAATGCGGAGTTGATTTTAGTTGAAGAGTTGATCCACGAAAAATACGAACGTTTCGGTGGGATTACAGTGTTTTTCTTTTTGAAAAATATTCAGTGCCCGTAGTAAAAAGACATCATTCGCGTGAATTTGATTGCTTTGGGGATTTGATGAGAGTCGTTTGTTTGACGTTCGAATCGTCTAATAACAGTAATTATTTAAACTTCAGAATGAAACTACAGTTGTCATCAATTAATTGTCTAAGATCGAAATGGTTTTAATAGCTGGTTTCCACTTAGTCGTCTAGATTAAGAACTGAGTTTTAGAGCGTAACGTTTACTTATTCTATATCATATACACAGTACACATAATATAAGATAAGTAGGTATCTAAGTACTATTATACTTATATATTTACTATTTCTTATCGTTATCATTTTTTAAATTCCTAACTTTTTTATTGACAACATGCATTTTTTATTTTTTATTCCAAGGCAGACAATTGGTTTGAGTAGGTACCTCCTTGGATACATAAAAATCGAATTTTGGAAGAGTAGCTTGTAAGCTATAAGTATTTAAAGTTTAGATGAGCGGAGTGGTGTGGTATATATGAGGTAGGTACCCCGCAAAATGTTGGTCAAATGCTCCGCCAAACTTAACTTTAAAATACTTATAGGTATAAGTTATAACTTATAACTAATAATCAACTTGTCCAACATTTTATTTTTATAGGTCGAAACATTCCGAATAATATTCTGCTTCGTAATATAAAATTAAAAATGTATGTTGGCATTCAAAAAATTCAAAACCTTAAAAAAATTACGATAAAAAATATTATAAAATATAATTATTTTTCTAAAAACGTAGCTGGTCTTGTTATATTTTCATATACGTTTGTGTTTACTGAAATAATGTCGTCTCACGTTAAAATTTAAAAGGATCACTCCGTATTATGGTGTATCAACGTGTGACTTGTTGATCTTTCCTATTATAACATATACGTCTTCGGCAGTGAATATTTGACGTGCAGACCAATAATGTACGCCATGTACCATTATATATCTGTATTATAATATCATAGAGATATTTCGTGGAAAACGGACGATGATACGTTTTTTCCACAAATACCGTTTTGTGAAAATATTAAAAAATTCCACGCACGTAGCCGAGCCAGTATACCTGCACTTTATGTGTGTGAAGCAATAAATCGAGGGGAGTGGCGACGACAACGATCTATTACAAAATTGTATTATAAAATACGTGCAGCGTATAGTACCTGAAATAAAAGAATATGAATATGGAAACCGCCAGCGCAGCCAGCGACACGGTGTAGCCCCATTTGTAGATCATGTTCACTTGATTCCTCAACTAGAAAAAAAGAAAAAGAAAAAAGGTAAAGTAAAAACCGTCCTTTGTTCTCGTCGACAAAGTCCGTCGACGGTGTGCAGGCCATCGATGTGTTAACGCGCACACACGCAAAATAAAAAGCATTTTCAAATAAATATTATGCATTTATTTTCAAAGAAATTTTATTCCGGCCAAGGTGAATGTATTATATTACAAGTACCTACAAGCATATTGGAGGGGGTGCTTAAAAATGCCTGCAGGAGTAATATAGGTAATTGGGTATACACTGTACACCAATTGTCCTTGGTTGCTGTTTTTAGCATTTAGAAAATGTAGCAGTTGGCAGTTTCCCTCAACCAAATGTACCAATTTATTGCGCTCATCGTATATAAAAAAAAAATATTGATAGATTAAATTTTGTAAAATCTGTTAGTCATTATCACAACTGAAATAGTTTTATTAATAGTTATTAAGTTAGTTAGCTTATCCTGCACGAAGTTTCATGTGAAAAATTAAATAATGTCAGTGGATTTACCCTGTCTTAAACTCCGTTAAATGTAAACTTTACATATTTTAACACAGTAGTTTGAGTAATTCACCAAATGTTCACCCAAATTTTTCCTTTAATGAAAAATTTATTCTAATTCTTATTTATGGAATTTTTAAATACCTATACTCAAAGACTATTATTTTTCAAACTCGTGAATTTTTTTAACACTACTTAAGTCTTAAGGCCTTAAGAGGTATCCTGTGGCGATATAAATTTCTGATTTTTAAATGAGAACCTTTTTCTGTAAATTACTTTACTTAGAGATAGCTTTTTTGAGTTCTAATTGTACCTAATTAAAAATTCAAACGAGTAATTTCTCAGTTATTAAAATATTTGTACTAAAGATAATAGTCCTCAAAAATGGTTTTACAAAAATATAAAATAGATTTAATATTGGATCTAGTATTTATTATACTTAGCAATTTTTAAAAATGTATAGATAATGAAAATATTAATCACTGAAATGTTCAAATTTCCGTAGCCCCATATCCTACAAACTCGTAAGCATGGACCTATTATCATTGGTGAACAAAGTTAAATAACTCAAAAACTATTAGTATAATTTTGATACTGATACGTCAATGTTATCAGAAAAATTATCCACTTAGAACTTACAGCAAAAACATTGATTAATCATTTGAAAAACTGAAGTTTCGAACTCCACAAGATATTTCTTGAGTAGTACAAAAAATCTCAATAATTTAAAAATATTATGGTTAGGTCTCAAAGTATATTTAAAAATTTCAAAAATCAGATTTTGAATGACTAAATTATTGAAGAAAAAAGGGGTGAGCATGCTTGGTGAATTACCATGTATGTATATTAAAAATATTATAATATTACTATGAACCTATTTTTTTATAACCATGAGTTATAAAACAATAAAATATTATGTTTAAGTTAAATTCATCTAATTACGCGGTAGCCAGTAGGTATATTTATGAATCACTACTTCATTATATAATTATATATTATGCGAAGTAGGTGTGACTCGTACATAATTATGAACTCCCCGATCATCTGAAGCAACTAGTGTGCTTATGCAAACCTTATTATTTACGATGAGCACGGGGAGGCAATTCGTATATTTTGGGAGGCAACTAGTGTGCACCGAATATTATATAGCCCACATCCACGACGTCGAGCCGTCACCGCCAAATATTTGTGTACACCCTATTTTACGACAGGTGGCGGTATTGTGGTATGCATTTCAAAAATACGCAGAGGGAAACTGGTACATATTTTCATCTAGATGACGACATTCCCACATAACTTTGCTGGATGCACGCGTTGTATACCTACAAAATACATGTTATACCTTTAATGTATAATATTATACTATAATTCGTGGTAACTATATTGGTAGGTACACACTACGCAGAATATTAGTAGATGATACAACATAATGTATGCACACGTTATTATCGGTATAGTTACTATACATATAAAATGGTTATTATTACCGTTGTATGTATTGTTCGGCGCGTCGGAGGCTTTTTTCGAACGATAAATATCCGCGGCGGTTTCAATTACGCACAGGTATACAGAACATACAGTTCGGACAATGGACGAGCTTACCTACGGCGTACCACATTTTCCATGAATACGCATTATTTCGACGTAATAATAATAACAATAATAATTTGTATACAAGCACAGTAAACAGAAATAATACATACATATATATATTATGAAATTATGATCACGGCAGTGGCGGGTACAAGTGCGGCCATTAGTCACGCGGCAGTCAGCGTCGTCGGCCTATAAATCGTGTCGGGGGGCAGGAGAGGGGTGGGCGATAGTTAGGGGTCGGTAAAAATGAGACGTGTATAGATAATGCCACGTCGTCGGAGGCACACGTTATCATAGTAGTAATAATAGGGGTGGCGGCGGGTGAGCGATGAGCGTTCAATACTACCACCTACCACCGCTGAAATTGAAAACTGAGGTATTTTTTACGGCACCGACCTTAAGATCTTCCAGATCGACGCACGTAGTGTAGTTTGACCACGTCTTGTTGCTGTCCGGATGCTTGAACCACGAGCCATCTGGCAGGCACGTTTTCTGACCGAAACCTGCAAAAATCCGTCGAAAATCACTACCACAATAATTATGTATAATAATAATTATTGTTATCGACTTG
This sequence comes from Acyrthosiphon pisum, assembly GCF_005508785.2. Classification (NCBI taxonomy): domain Eukaryota; kingdom Metazoa; phylum Arthropoda; class Insecta; order Hemiptera; family Aphididae; genus Acyrthosiphon; species Acyrthosiphon pisum. The sequence continues at coordinate 103,551,672 of NC_042495.1, read as the reverse complement.
ATTTTAAAATTGCGGTTTTTGCACGCACGCGTGGTAATATAACGTTTAAAAAACTATGATATTATATCATACGTATTTTGTTAGGTTTACCGAAAACTTTGAACGCGAACGCGAACGTGAATCTAAAATTTAATGCATTATGCTAATACAATAGTCACATATATTACGCCGGCCAGGTTAACACCTAAAGGCCAGACAAGGTCACTCTAACACGAGTATTTTAAATCGAAAATATCCATCGACCTTTATAAAAAAAAACTATTCCGGTTAGATTACGTGGTAAAATAAAATCTAGTTGATTTTTCGGGCAGAACAATGGTGTGTGATATCAGTTTTACTTCGCGTGTAGGTCTTTTGACCTTGAAAAAATACAGCTATAGAGTCTTATATTGAGGTGAGTACTTGATATTTAAAAATGATATAGAACAAATAATAACTGACAATCATCTTTTGAATTCGGTTAAGTAAAAATCTTAACCATGCTCCATTGTTTACTCAAGTACAGACACGTACTTCAATATACTATGGATCAGGTTAGAGTTTATTTTTATTTTTATAAAGCTCTTCAAATTTCATTAAGATTTCAGCAAATATAGCAAAAATGTACAAAAGTTAAAAATAATAACAACATATGTGCTGCAAATGTCTATAAAAAAGTATGTCATTTGTATTTTATTTCAAGCATAATATGCATTTTTCATAATATTACTACATAATATATATTTAGGTTTTCGTCATGTATCTTGTAAATTAACTATGATAAAATAATAATATGCTTATGTATAATAAATTATTTTTGAATTAGACGAATGCGCAAACAAATTTAGAATAATAAAATATATGCAAAAACTGTTGTTCGTTAAAAATGACTAGATATGTTATGAATAGAAAGGTCCAAAATATTTTAACATTTATAATCCATAGAAAATTCTAGTTTAAATATGGTGAAAAATACAAGTCTTCACTTATTTATTTTTAAACAAAAAAAACATATTCGAAATCTGGTTTGCTGTAAAAATTCTTGTTGTTTGATTATTTTTTTCCCTCGATTAGATAATTTTAAAATAACTTAACATTTTTGAGCCATCTATGTCCGATTACCTATGCCGCAGAAACCACTCTCAAAGTTAATGATTGAGCCATTTTTGTTGCTCTAAACGGTGACAGTCGACAGACACCGAAAAAATGAAAAAACACGCATCGTTGTAAAATTTAATTCATCGCTCCACTAAGAGTCTAAAATATTTTAAGTTTTGAATTAGTCACACATTTAGTGAGCTATTCAACCAATAAAACGTCTGCCTTGATATTCATATTAACATTAATAATAGTTTTTATTTAATAACACCACTAACACAAATTAAAAAGTGTATCATTCCGACATAATTGTTCACGCATTGCTGCAGATACAAAATGTAATACACTTATTAGTTATTACGCTTATACTCCGATTGGAGTGATATTCTTTGTTAAGAAAACTTCATACATTAAAATATATCATATATATTCTTTATCATTTTTACCATTTCATAGTCATTTAGAGATTAAAATTTTACTTTGAATAAATAACTAAAAGTCACATTTTAACAATATTGTATACATTATACAAATGTACGGTTTTTTTTTTATTTCCAAATAAATTTATGGAAAAACATCAGTAAAGTTAGTGAACCATTAAAATAAAAGGCGATGTGGATCGATAAAATTCAAAACTTTTTGGTAATTTTATACGTAGGTATACCCAGGTACTTATAAGTACTTATACTGACCTATAGGTACTTATTTTATTAGATACAACCGCCATTGACATAAAATATTATGTAAATCTAGATATTTGTCTAGTATTTATAAATTGTTCCGTGTTTATCTAAATTGAATATTTACTTATTCAATACATGAATAAGTAGTAATAGTAAAAGTGTAAGGGTGTCACGTCTTTTCAATAGATCAATCAAATTGTAATTTCATTCATGTAGAAACCACAAGTGATAAAGCCACATGTAAATCAAATATATGTATGATAGACTACCTATAATAATACAGTTTCGTTCCCTGGATGCGACCCACTTAAATTCCTTTTTCTTTGTAAATAAAAAAGGTATTTCACAAAATAGGATAATACCTACACATAACGATTTAATCGCGTTAAATACAGTTCTTGCCAGAGGATACGACGGGAACTTAAGCATTAAACCCTGCCACACATAAACAAAATATTTTTAGTTGACCTTTTAACTTTATACAAAGAAAAAGGATTTTTTTTTTATGTTTCAGAAAATGCACCCAGTACAGCGAAGAATAAAATGATGTTATTATTCAAATTTTAATTTAATTTAATTTTCATTGAATTATGATCTCTCTAGCCTAACCTCACGACCACAAAAACACAACCTGCGTACGACAACGCCACAACGTACTTAACGGTTTTGATTGTACTATTATGAAAAATATTATAAAAAGAGACCTTTTAAAATATTAAATTCGCGTGATGCACATTATAATATTGCAATATTTTACGTTATATTACATTTTCACGTGGACGATTCGAATATTAATCAAATATTGTGTTTCGCAATGTTATCGTGTTTGTGCGTTTCCGTGTCTTTCAAATATCACATGGCGTATTTGGTGCAGATATACGAGGAATATTATGACGGCGATATCATTTATTACAAGAGGGGGGGGGGGGGGCTATTATAGAGTGTTCGAAATTTCGTCTCTATACAAGCCGGGGTTTAGCGCGAGTCTCGCGGGTCTTCCGAGTTTTAAGCAAATTAACTTGACGCGGTCTTAACAATTATATTTAACATTACCGAGGCGACCCGAGGTACGTACACACTACAACGGCTAATACACTTAGAACGATTCCGGCACGTTTATACCAAAGTACGAGGCAAAGATGGACTTAACGGATGGGACTGATACAGAAGCGACAACGTAATTTAATAACATTCATGATGCATCTTACTTTCTGTGCGCGATCGCCTGCTATGGCGTGTTCTTTTTTTCTGTAGGTACCACATTTTTTTTTTTTTCATTCACGCAAACAAAATCGATTACGTTTAGCGGCAGTCTTCTTCAGTTCCTCGCCATTAATAACACGTATAAAATATCATCTCCAACGCCATTTCTATACACTGCTCGTTTATTATTTTTGCACAAATCTCCAAATCTGGGGCAATGGTTTGGCGATCCGCCACTGCAGCCTGGAATTGAACTTTGTCTGTACCTCGGGGACTGGAGTCTATTAGCCGAATCCTGCAGGTCTAATGCATATATACACTCGCCGATACCTTACGATTTCAAAAACACTATAGGAAATTTAAAAACATACAATTCCACAATATTCTTTTGACTAAATACCAAATATTTTTCAACGGTTAAGTACCGAATGTCTTGATGATACTTTTTCCGACAACACTTGTTAATTATAATGTAAATGGTTTATTTAAATTATGTTCCGTATTAACTGTTTATTATGAAAGAAAAATATATAATAAGCATTATCTAAAAATATTGATTATAATTTAATAAAAATGTAATTTTTTTCATGCCATTAAAAAATATTAATAAAACTTATTTAAAAGCTGAGAAAACATTGTTTTTCGTAACATACCTATATAAAAAAAAAAAATTGTCTCCGTAAATATTAAATGTTTAATTTATATCAACGAAATAAATAACTATTATTGTGGAAATGTGTAATTTTGTTAATTAAAACGACATTTTTATGTATAAACAGCAGGTTACAAAATAAATCAGAATATTTTGCAAAATTTCGTAAAGGTTAAATTTGTAAGTTTAATTTTTGTACAGTAGGTTTGGGTTGGTTATGTTTATTATATAATCATGTTTACAGAAGGGTGTTTTGATTCTATAATACACTATACACCAAAAAAAAAAAATCATAAGAATGAAATGAAATTCACAAAAATTAAATATTATAATTTGGATTATTATTATTTTTTTAAATACCTAACTAAATAAATAATTTTTCAAGCACACAACGGTTTATTGGTTTAATGATTGAAAATCTCTATAACAATAATAAACAACAAAAAAATTCTATCACAGTAGTACGATACCGCGTGAAACTATAATACTTAATTCGATAATTATTAATATAAGTATTAAAAACGGGCACGTAACGAAATCAATAAAAACTAGTAAAAATATTCTATGACCTGATATTTTAAGTGATGTGATAAAATGGTTAAATAAAACAAAAAACATCGATTCAGTCTCAGTTTTACAGTGTAGGAAAATTGATTCAATAACAAACTACTAATTTTTATTTCTGATATAGTATCGAAAACTGCATTTATTTTTATTATTGACTAACATTGTTCACTGTTTAGTAACTCTTATATTATGCACTTATTACATGCACCATATTCGGATAGTCCATATATTTTAAAACAAAAACTGGCAGCAGAAGTATTTTAATGTACTAACGAATGAGTACTTAATTAATAAAAAATAATAATTAGGTAATAACTTAAAATGATACCGATTACATATTTTAAACGTAAGAGAACTCAGATAGTATTTTCCAGATGGTATTTTCTATCTGTCAAATTATACTGAAAAATATATGCGAATGATGCAATTTTTCATAAGTTTTCATAATCCAGTGGTTTTATTTAAGACTTTTTAGAGCAATAGATATCTCTTGGGAAATTTTGAATCCCTCGACTTTTATTCCTACCGAAGCCAATAAATATTTATATCCGCTTCAGATACCTACTCAAATAACCGCATTGCTATTTTCGGGAAAGTAAATTAATAACAAATTAACCTTGAAGATACGCGAACATATAATAAACAGCATGTAAATAATTTATACTCTATAATGTATAATTTATAATTTATCATATAATATTCTTCAAACATCCAATACTATCTAAGTAGTTCAAAAAAGTATATTTTGAAACATTGTATATAAATACGAGTATGCAATTATTTCGTACATACAAGTATACCTAGGTATCAATTTTAAACAATTATAAATATTCATATTCGTACCAACTTTATACGATATAATCATCATAAAGTATATTAATAGAAAAAAAGTGTCTACCCAATGTATACGGTTGTAATTCTAATATCACGAAAAGTGGCTACCTATAACCAATTAATATACTATTTCAATAGATTGTTGCGAAACAACACCACCTGCTGCGTTTATATAGACTCGAGTAACACGATATAATATACTGTAAGCACACTATAGAATGCTACCTATCTATATAGAGACAACTGTTGTAGTCTACGTTAATTACTCGAAACCATTTTCTTATTAATCTGCAATAATGAAATCAAGTAGAGTTCAGACCACAATACTGCGAGGGTTAAATCTCTTGTTGGAGAAATGTGTTTGTAATCTCAGCACACCTGCACATTATATATCTAGGTACCCTATAATGCATACTATTCGTAGCACTATACGTAATTAATTTTTTTCGTAGATACCTATTATCATATTCTAAATTTGTTTGAAAACAATTACAATAATATTATATTCTACAATCACAATATAATCATTTATTCTTATTATTACAAGAGTGAAACTACGACTATTCATAAAATCACATTACTCGTAATATTGTTTAACTTCATCCATGTATAAATAATTAAATGTAATATAATATAGGGAAATGCGTACACCTCGGTAAAATGTTTTTGTTATTGTATAATACATAGAAGTTTTAACCATTATTAAATTTGTAGTTTGTTATTTGATTAGTTGATAAAAAATATTCTATTAAAAAAAATGCACATATTACTTATATTATTATATTATCTGTACTAATATAACTGTCTGTTTACAACAGTAAAAACGAAATGTTTTTATTTAATTTTATAGAAATGTTATAACTACGTAAAATGACTAAAAATAATGATATTATATATTTATATCATATAATATTCTATGTTTATCAATTTATTTTTCATATAATGAAATTTATAATTTTTGATATCTGAATAATTCATGATTTGAAAAAGTGCATTAGAAGAACCCTACGACTAAAACACAACTTTTACAATAAACAAACTCTTATTAAAATTGTATTATTTAATTTACCTACCTAGTAGATTTTTCATATGATAAAAAAATATTAACCGAATATGTATTGGTATTTCTAAATTGAAAAATAAAAGATAAAGTTCCTTAAAATATTTTAATATCAAGATTATTAAATAATATGTACAAAGGAAATATTTTTTTTTAACACGTGTTATATAATTATACAAATGAATAAGAAATATTTATGAAATAAATGAAAGTAATTAAGTTAGAATTTGTTGTTATACAAAATAAATCCTTTCTGTAATTATTGTCGAGGTAAAAAAATATTTTTCATTACTAAACTTAAAAGACGATAATATCGGCGTAACCTGGCCATCGTTTTACATCAATCATTCTTCGTGCTTTAACATTCAAGACAGTTATGAGTTATGATCAATAAAACAATTTAAAAAAATTATTTTAACATTAAAAAAATGTTATATTTAAAAATACATCAGCAAGGCTATAAGTATTATAGGTGGTTTAATCCTCTATAATAATAATTATTACAATATTTCGTTGTCATTATCAGAACTAAACATTGTATACTCAAAAGATTTAGCTTGTATAATTTGAATCATTTAGCTACAAAATAAAATAATATGTAGATACATTATTCTATTGTTTGGATGTAATAGATAGGATAATGGGAATCATATTATGTAAAATACTGTTACGTAAATATAGCAAATAACACCGTCATCACAAAATGCAAAATATGGTATTTTTTGTATTTTTGTTCAAGTCTTCTGGTTCAATCTTTCAGTATTATTTCATGCCATTATTTCTGTACATTTTATTATCAAATTACTAAAATTACCTCTAGTAAATATTTTTTTTTTATTTCTAAAACCATTAAACAATGATTACCTACTTGTATGAAATGTCAGAATAATTAAAATATAAAAAGTAAGAATACTATATTATAAATTATAATAGGCCAAATTGTTATTTACAAACTATTATTTACTCAACAAAAAATCATTTAAATATCTGGAGGATAAAAATGTTAGCAACATAAAACAAAAAACAATGAAATAAAATATATTTTGACATTTTTGGATAAAAAATGACCTATGCAGTGTAAATTAAAATATTTTGATTTTCTTGATTAAAACAAAGAAGTAAATAGATTTATATAGTAAAAACACTAATTAACTATTAAGGTTTGATGAAGTACGGTATACCGTATACTCTATAATTATGTTATATATAATGTATAAATAATTTATCAAAGTATAAATCTTGGTTCTAAGTAATTCACAATGTAATAATAAAAATACAATAATTGAGAAATACTACTGATTTCAATATGATATTGCTGATTTTTTTCTTAAACATCTTGAATTCAAAAAACTTTTCACTTGTCTCCAGCGTCTACTTATAATCCAATTTCATATTCTCAATCGTTGTCTCATGGATATTCACAATTTTATCACAATTAATTGTTCAAAACAACACAGTTAATAATTGTATAAAAAATAATTCTGATACCTTAGTCATAATAATTAGTAATCATACCATTTTATTTAAGATAATTAATTTATATTTTAGTAAAAAAAATATTAATTAATAACATGAACCGATACAATTATAAATAGGTATTGGTTATTAATTCAACTTATTCAATGTATTAACACAATTTTACAAATTGAACAAAAAAATGCTTATAAACTTTTTATGAATAGGTATTATAGGTAGGTATGAACGCATAATTGTATGTGATAGGTATTTTATAAGTAAAAAATTATATTAAATTGTGAACGAATTTAATCAACATAATTGGTTTTCCAAGCGAAGTGATTCACTAAACATGCTAACCTCTAATTTGTATTGTTTGATTATGCATTTTTAAATTCATTAAATATTTAAATCTCTTATTTTTGGAATTTTTAAGTTACCCTACGGATAAGGCCACATTTAAAAAAATTTTAATTTTTTAAGCATACTTCTTTTTTTTCATACAAAAATCGCCGTTTACCTATATATTTTTAAACTGCAGATGATATTTTTTTAAATATTGATATAACTAAATCAAAGTTGTAACGAGTAGTTCTGAGTTATTAAACTATTTGTAGAAGGAATATAATAATAGTTCTAAATAATGGTGTATTATTATTATAGTACGCAAAGTTTAATAATTCAAAAGCTACTTGTTTAAAATTTTAGTATAGATAAATAACATTTTCAAAAAAAGGAGTTTTATAGTATAAAATTAATACATTACACATTTACACGACACTTCAAATGGCATAACAAATCTGAGTAATCAATTACTAATATGGCTTTAAAGTTTAAACTTTAAAGTATACCTAAAAATCCCAAAAATAAAAATTGAATAAATTAAGTTACAGGGAAAATGGGGGTGAATCACGTAGTATAAAATAATTTTAGCTAAAGGTCTATTTCACAACTAAACACACTTTGTTCCATTATATTAGGTATTTAGGTAGATACAATTAATAGTTGGTTATTTCTATATAAGTTCATCCACAGTGGTCTGCGAACAACTACGTACTATCTGTACTCTGTAATAATAACCATTATTTTGTATAAACTTAAAAATAATAGAAATACGCTATTATGCATTGTTATTAATTGTTAATGGATAATATCGTTGAAGCTAATAATATATATAAATTACAAAGTTACATAAAGGCTTTGGTTATTGACTATGATATACCTATAGTATGTTATCTGAGAATGTCATACCCGCAGTACAACTGTTTATTAAAGCTTTATAAATATAAGTTATATAATAATTATTATGCTAGCACAAACATACAGACCAGTTATAAGGATGCGAACTATAATGTACCAAATAATTATTTTTAGAATCTCATTCCTCTCTACTATCATGACTCGTTGCATTTTTAATTTATGGTTAAGGGTTTCATGTTTTCATTTAATTGGAGAGAAACATGTTTGTCTTAAGAGAGCATATTATATTATTATTTTTCCGTACCTTTAGTTCCATTTTCCCCCTAAATATACATGTAACAGAGAATAAATAATCTTGATGAATTTTGGATTCTCGAGCATGAATATAATTACCCCCTTTGTCGGGTAATATTTTAGTCAGCGAATATCTTCCATCATTTTAACGATTTATCTCTTCGTCTCAGTTTGTTTTTTTGTTTTTATTACATAGCTGGTTACATTCATTACATGCATGTCAGTAAATAAATAAATACAATGTATTACCTACTTGAAAATTTAGTCAACGCATAGAACACAATTTATTCAAAGTTAATAACTACACCGATGCTTATTTATAAGTTAAAATTTAATTTGTTTAAATAAATAAGTAAAAACGTATATTAAATTTTTGTTATTTATGCCCTAAACACGAGACAGTGTTTCAGTCGCAACACTCAATGTACACAGAAATACAAAATATTAAGTATTTTTTTTTTTTATTTGTTATTAAGTATACACAATCTGTACCACCAAGCACAATACGAGTATAAGCTATATAAAAAATAAAACATGAACAATTTAAATGAAAAAGCCACCCATTGATGACACTTTTGTCTTTTATTTATTTATTTATTTATTTTTTTGTCTTGTTTGTTTTGAATTAAGGAATTTTATCTAGCAGGTCTCTGAACCATTTGCTCTTAAGGCGACGAGGAGAGTTATTGTATCTAAATTTTTAATAAGTGGATTTGGGTGAATGTTAAGGTGTAGGTGGAACCGTATATAGTAACTTTTGGATTCTTCATGTATGGTTTTCATATGACAAATTATTACGTAAAATAAATATTAAAACTATAGGTAGTTGTATGAATATGAGCATAATATGATTAAGGCTAACGTGTTTATTTCAAATATAAACATAAAAAGTTGCAAGTCAAATAAATCAACGAGGATAAAATGTGCCTGTCATAAAAATTTTAATAATCGATTATTCGTTTCGACAAATACCAGCTATACTTGGAAACAATGTCTTTCGAGAAACCGATCAAAAATGTATTGCCATGACATTTATTTGTCTCGACTCGACACTAATATCATGATCAAATGTATTGTGTTTGATCTTGTGTTTTCACATAAAATACGTTGTCTTCACCTTAAACCTTCTTATAACTCTCCCTCTCACTACACACTTAACAAATCATTGTGTGGTTTGCACTTTATCGAGTCACAATACTAAATCCTCAGTTTGTACAATGTTTATGGTTCACCCACCACCTCTTATTTGTATCCACAATTGTTTATGGTTCATCCATTAAGTCTTACACATCATCTAGCTTATTGAGACATTTGCCTGTCAAATTTAAATTCGATACCATTTTATTTATCTTATACTTGTTGATATAATTCAAATATACAATTTGGACGTACCTACTAACTTATCGTTAAACAACATTCAAGTATAAATTCTACACAGCAAAAGAAAAGTTTGAGCTACGGAAACAATTATAATCAATTAATGCATAAAATATATTTAAATACAGATACAATATAAATATTGAACTATTTCGTTAACCATTTAAATAAAAAAAATTATGAATACATAATACTAGATATAAATATTACACGTGCAAATATTACTTTATAGTTGAGCAATAAGTTGAAAAAGTTATGTCAATATATTAAAATAAAATAATAAAGAATTCCTACGAACGAATGTTTAAATACCCAATGAACTATATCCAACATGTTACGCTTGCTACGGATTATGTATTATAGGTTCTATATTATGATTTAAGGGATTATAGCCTACAGGAGTTGGAATTGAAATATTGATTTTGTGTATTTAAAATGAGTACTCTGATTGCCCATTTCAACGATTTTTTTTTTATCGAAAACGTCAAATATTTATGTTATAGGTAGGTACGATTCATGTAACAAGTTATTGAAAGTTATATTATATAACAAGAAAAACCTATCCAACATAAAGCAAAATATTGCTTCTTTAATTTAAAATCAAATTAAAACTTCCTTTGTATTTATTATTTATATTATTTAATTAATTTAAATTAGAAATGTAATAATGCACATAAAAATTTAAAAATAAAAGAATTGTCAAATATTATTTATAATATTTAAGTAAATATTTATAAACAATTGAAATAAGTTTGAACTTCATTGACTACCTACTAAATAGATTTTTTGGTTTCAAATAACTCAGATTAATTATATTTTGGTTTGTTTAAAATATAAAAATCATATATTTACAGCATCTAATATAAATTTTCATATCTAATAGTTAATTTTGAAACTCTTAACTCGAGTGGGATGAACCATGAAACCTGATTTCTAATTAAACCTATAAAAAATGTATACTTGAATATAGTATATACTATATGGTTGTATAAATTCTAACGATATTGTAGAATAGCTTAAACATTACTAACGAAAACTTACTAATTGCACAAGTAAAACAAATTAATCCCATCAAAATGTGGAAAACCCAAATTGCATCTAAGGTAATTTTCTAAGAACAGATAGAAATATGATGAACACAGCACATTGTACAGTATGCACTACTGGTAATTAATATAAAAGGAACACTTAATTGCATGTATCATCAACGTCATGATATCAGCTATGACATTATAACATTCATTATTGTATTTATTTGTGACCGTGTGTATAATAATGATGTTTTACTATTTTAGACATAAGCGACCGAAATAAAAAAAACATCACTCAGATACACATCATCATTATAGTGGATCTAGAGAAGTCTGGGTTTGGGAAGGCCTATATCCCCTTAGTTAATTCTATTTATTTTTAATGTAATGCATATTTCATTCGTTTACATAATCAACCTTATGACAAAATAGACCCGTGGTTCAGCACCTCCAAATAATTTTATCATGTTCCGCGTATGCACAACACAGTTTTATAAACCAACATTAAACGAATATCTTATATTATAGTTGTTTATCCGAGCCAAATAAAAGGAGGCATGAGATAATTGGATAGTAATATTTCACGACACACCGGTGATAGTAAAATAAAACCTCGAAATACTGAAAAGTATTGTATAACGAAAAAAAAAACACACAAATAAACCTGTAACATTTTGCTTGTTAGTGGCGTTTTTCGATAACGCCGTATTGTTATTCTGTGCACTTCTTGGTTTTCGATGAGGACGAATATGAATAAAAAATTTCACAAAGGTAAGACAAAATAATATTCTATAAGACATAATAAAACGGCTTTTGTTTCTCGTAACCCAACACCCTGCTGGGTCGTCACTTAACTCATAAAACTTGAAAAAATAACGACTAGCTAGTAAATTGTGACTGTAAATGGCATGGCACGGTTTTCGCGAAACGTGTAAAATCATTCAAACGGTATTAGACATTCAAAGGGGCTTAAAAGTTTTCTTCTTTTTTGCCTTACACCTTTTACTTGCCGAAAATAAGAGTCTCGACGAATCAATCGTTCGAAATAACTCATTAATCAGAACACGTCTATTATTTCTCTCCCTTCCGGCGGTCTTTTTAAGGTTTCGCAAACAAATAATATGGGGGAGAAAAGAAAAAACAACCGACGACCCATCCTCCGCCGGTTCACGGCGAAATGTGACGTCTATACACATCTGAAAACTTATTGGTTTGGATTAACGGGGATAGACAGAGGTAAACTCCCGAGTCAAATAAATTGCCCATAAAACGTACACGCCAACGTATATAATCCTGTACGATAAACCATTGTTCTGCGGCGGACAAAAATGTTTATCGTGACGGAGCAGGTACACTCGGTGCATGGCCTCGAGCTACGCCACTATATCAGTTATTATAATATTTGTACACGCATATAATAGTACTATAATAGACCATTTTATACCGTGTCAATGCAATAGTTAAAGTAGTTTTAATCCAGGCGACATGCAAGTATTAAATGGTTCATTGCGACGAACGTATACATAATATACACAGCGCTGCAGCTTATTATACAACGGTGGGCATTATTACACTTGATTTTGATTATTTTTCAAGGTTTAATACGATTTATCACGGCGTTTGACTCAGTAAGACTCAATGCTGCCGTAGAGTTGCGTGCGGCATTAAAAATATTTACGTGCATACAATTTAGTGAAAATAGTCGCACAAAACATATTGTTTCAAACTATAATATTATAATATGATATTTTACGGTAGGTAATCGATTTTATGGATAGTGCACTGTGTACGTACGTTTTGTATCGAACCCCAAAATAAAATAAGGACATGGAAATTTTGCTACTTCGCCAGCCTTTGTCCGGTTAATACACGTCCAGCCATCAAATTCTCCGGGACACCAGGCGTCACTGTCCGACACTATAAAACAATAAAACATTTTAAACACTAAAAATTCAGCACTTATATTATAATATCAGGTACCTACGTATTGTATAAAATATTTTCAAATACAATAAAAATAATTTTTGATTAATAATTATTTTATTCATAGACAAAGTAAATCATTGTTTACATTTCATATTTTTTTCTTTTTCACTGGGTAATGGTAAATTAATTTCATTAATATTTTTAATTGAATAAAAAACCCTATAAAATTATGAATACCTACCTAATATAAAATAATAATCAAACTTATTAAACTTCTCCTGTACAATATGGTAATAGAATATTTAATGCCTACTGTTGCATGAAAAACTAGATAAAAATATACGGACTTCCTAAGTGCCATTTAAAATGTTCGAATAATTAAATAATTTTTTTTATGTAGATGAATTATACATTAAAAAGGTACTTCACTTTTAAGTCCACGCGTGTATATTTTCTACATCCCTGCTTATTGTAAATCCTTCTTCGAGGGAATTAACTGAAAGCTGTAATTTATGTACATTTTTTATGCGTTGTTTCTCTAATTTTTATTAATAAATATGATACACGATAAAATATGGTTGAAGTCAATGTATGGATATCATATATTATGTATTGTATTATAGATATTTTTAACGATGTAAAAATTTTGAAAAAATAAATTATATATTGCAATAACTATACTTAGTTCGATGTTTGCATTTGTATGTAGGTAAAATATTATACATCATTTTTAAAATACAAAAATACAATACCAATATTAATTAGTTAAAAACTAAACTAAAAAGATTCTAAATTCTAATCAAGATACATTATTGAAACAAATAGAACCTGTAGCATAGAATTGTCTTTAAAAAACTATGTATTATATATAAATTAAAAACAAAAAGTATCGTGCTAGTAATTATGTATGTCTGTATACTAATTAACAACCAGCTTGCATCTTAAAAAAAATATTAAATAATGAATTAAAATAAAATGAAATTTTTATTTTTATTAGAATACTTATTGAACTATTTTTAATTATAATTTTTCAGTACTTCATTATGTCAAGCTAATATTATAATAATAATCAACGTATTTTCAATATGATAAAATCTATTACAATTGTTGGTACTGAATGGCTTTGTGACACTGGATAAATAATAAACTTTCTAAAACAGGTATTTGATTTTTAAACAGTTAAATCGCCACTAATTTAAATAAAAAATATAGGGTTGCTTTGGCTCTCACAAATTACAAACATTCTTTCCTTACCACTGGACCCTTTTAAATACCTCGTAATGCCCTTCTAAGCCCATTCAAATGCATATATAATGTACTAACATTTACAACCTAGAGTATAAAGATACTATTCAAAGTTAAATGACTCGATATTAACTTCATACAATATACATGATCTATCCAAAATCTAACTTAAGCACTGCAAAATTGTTAATTTTGATAACTTAAAACATTTTTAGTAAGTAACACTGAAATATTAATACCAAACCACATCTGCAATCAGAATATCAGGAAATATAAAAATAATAGATTTTTCTAACATAACAAAATATGCTATTATCAACACTTCCAAAAGTGAACAAGGTGTAGCCATGTAGGTATAACAGTTATCATCAATAATAAAACAATAATACACGAGCAACAAAAGTGGATGTCGCTCTGTTGTAAAGTTACAAGTGGGTCACTGAAATGGATGGGATTGAATTAAATGATATAATATCATTGTATACGAAAAACAATTCTGAGCGAAGACAGTCTGTCAGCCTATAATATTACTAAATAAGTATATTTTATAATATGATTGTGATTAAAATAATTAATTTTAGTATTAGGCATTAGTATCAACTACAAAAAGTTATATTCATTTTGTAATCAAAAAATTACATTTTAAGATGTCATTGAGTGTATACAATGTAACAACATGTCCACGAGTACGGAATAATATTTTTAAATTATAACAAAAAAACTAAAATCGGTATTCTTGGTTTTAAAATGTATTTTCGTCCAAATTTGAATTTAAAATGTCTGTAAAAAATAACTGTGTTTACTTATTTTTTAGATTTTTTGGTTACAGTATAAACTATTTATGAGAATATTTGTTTTAAATTCTCAATCCTTAGTTATAATATTGAACATTTTATAATTTTTTTTATTACCAATCAGTTTTATAATGATGAAATATTTATAATTTTCATAATGATGAAATGCAGATTCAATGAATAAGAAAAAAGAACAACATAGCGGAGAACCTCTACGAAACAATTGGAACCGATTACCAACCAGAATACGTCATCTAAATTCTCGGGAGTACCAAAATAGAGAAATATATGTATATAATACAAACAAATATTTATAAGTATCTTTTTTATTATTTTTAAATTGATTGTATAACTATATATATATTATGAAAAACTATAATGATATCTGTGGCCCCGCTGTCAAATCTTATGAAAAAAAAAATTTAAATATGTTATCTGGTAATATTTATATAATTTATGTGTAATCTATTATTATCATCCTCAAAAAAATTCTTTCCGTTCAACATTTACAAAATCATGTATTAGTATGTTTATCAATCAAAGTCATTATAAAAAGGCGTATGAATCTATAATAGTGCAGAAATTATTTTAATTAATAGGATTTCGATCATATGAAAATGTATTTTTATAAATGTATAAAATTACATTTAATTTACCATAAACTAGAGTTTTTTGTAGTTAAGTATTTCTTAATAAAACACTTTTCAATTTTTAGTTTATTCAAAACAACTTTTTTCCTTACTCATGCCAATCAAAAAATGATGAGATATTGGCTAAGTGTTTACCTGGTGGTTCACTAAGCCATTTTTCATAATTTACGATATTTTCCAAAGTAAATTGAAAAAAAAATGTAATTTTCCGGGTCTGCGGTAACTAAAACTTTTTTCATCAATATGACACGTTAAACAAATTAAACTCTTCGTATAATTTTATATTAATATAATTATTTTTACTAAAAATATAACAAATAATCCAATAACTAATTACATACTTACAATTCGTTTGATATTTAATTCTTAATAAAACGATTTTTTTTGAAAACCGTTGTTTTATAGGGATGAATTAGTTTTTATATATTTTATGAATCTAAATGGTTACCTGTTGGATAGTTAATTACCACATAGTTACATTTAAAATACAAATTTCTAACTTAAACATGTTAGATATATTATTATAATATTAACATGTGATATAAATATATAATACATATATTTGTATATTATACTACAGTACATCAATAAGATATTTTTATTTTAAGTTTTAAGTCTGCAAGTCTAACTGTTTTATGTTTAGTTTAAATATAAAAAAATAATTTTAATTAAAACATAAATTATGCTTGTAAAGTTGTGATAGGTACAGCAACACACACATTACGCCCACACATTGTTAATTTGAGTAGGTAGGTATCTATTTTTTTTTTATGAAATCACGTATATTATAATTATTAATTTAGGCGTGCCAATTAAAACCGTACAATTTTCTCGACAACTTTCAAAGCACCTCAAAACACCATGCTTATTATAACGACACGGCGTTAACAAATCTTAATAACAATACGTAATTGCACGCCCTATTAATACAATATATATTTGACGTTTAAACTTTAAACTATATACGCATACAATACGACTATTTACATGACAATAACAGTCAGTCTGTGGCCTGCTCCTGACTTTGAAGCTGATATTAGTATAGCAAACAACGCACCGTGTAGGTAATTATAATATTGTGTACATTTATCGAAACGAACGTCATGGGCGCGACCGTGGAACCTGTTTTTCTATCGAACGGGGTGAGGGGAGTTTATAATATAATATTATTATAATATAGAGGGTTGTGAGGTTTCGTCAGACCTAAGTGCGAAATCGGTTCGAAACGATAGCTTAGTCGGAACGGTTGTATTTAGTGTTTACCTGAGGAGAGTATTCGCTGCGTAAAGTTTACACCACCCCGGGGCTCAGTTTGTTCTGCACATGCATTTAACGTCAACTGGATGTGTTAAGGGGGGGGGGGGGGAGGCGTAATCCGATATTCTCCAAATCGCGAGCTGTCGAGACGGCGGCGCGCGAGAGGAGGTGAATAAGGGTTAATGTTATTGTTATTGAAGTCGGGCTGGTAATCCTAATTGCCCGAACGTATGGTGTGATACATGATGGTGTGGTGAGACGCCCACTGTAATGGAATGTGAATGGAGGCAATAAGAACGACACTATCGCGTTGAAAAAAATAAATTGGTTTAATTGCGTAAATGCGCGCGCCAGTAAAGCTGCAATGTCCCAAATTAGTCGGAATTTGTCGAAAACTACAACGTAACGATTAGAACAGACTCTTTGAAATATATATATATATATATATATATTTCTCAGTTTTCTGCCACCGACCAGGGGGATCCGATTGACAGGCGTCTATTCTACAATGTGCCTCTCTCTGACGTGTGTCACCGGACGCGACCTAACAGTCGGTTTCAGGAGTTCAGGACGGTTACAATTATTTTTATCCGATCGATGTATATAACCACTCCTATACCGTGCAGCATGAACATGTTTAT
The DNA here is from genome assembly GCF_005508785.2 of Acyrthosiphon pisum. Taxonomy (NCBI): domain Eukaryota; kingdom Metazoa; phylum Arthropoda; class Insecta; order Hemiptera; family Aphididae; genus Acyrthosiphon; species Acyrthosiphon pisum. Next base: position 103,533,726 of record NC_042495.1, on the reverse strand, counting down.
AACATACTCGTGTCGTTCTACCAAAACAATCGATTCTGTGACAATACAGTTACATCGAAACGGATTATGTCGGTAACTCAGCAGCATCCTTCTCTGCTCCGTATAATAATGTAGGACGAGTAATTTTGTTGAGACGAAAATGTTCGGTGGTACTGTTTAAATATCAATTATCTTTATTTAAACGACTACATCAAAATATATAATAATATGAGTATTATAATATATTTAAGACGGGTTGTATATTTCCAGACAAGAAACGCCAACCACCGTTGGCGCCAGTCGTTCAGTGTTCGACTATAACTTTTAGACTAGATAATATTATGTGTACTCGCCAAAATCGTTTCAAACATACAAAATACAAATACTATACAGCCGATAAAAACAGAAATACAAACACACAAATATTGGAGTGGTGGAGTTTATTTTTGTACGTAGTCATAACATTTTGAATTATATTGGTATTAGCTTAGTAAATACGACATAATATCAGCAAACGTTTGCTAAATATTTATAACTCACGCCGCTGGTTATCATCAAATATTGCATTCCATTATATAGTGAAAAAATTATTTACTGTTTTATAAGGACGCGTAACAGACAATGGATCATACGATGATTATAATTTAAAACGGTCAGATTATATTATATTATATTATATATTCTATTATTATCATCTGTATATAAATATTATGGTTAAATATTGTTAGTCCTTACTCCTTTTAAACGATGGTCTATGGAAAATAGAATAAACCCTTATTTCACTTCGAGTTTCGACTCAAATAAAAATCGAAAACTAAAAACTTTTATGCAATCAAAATAATATTATTTTTTAATTGTGTTTCGTTACAAACAAATAGTTTAAAATTATAAGATTTAGAGCACAGGTTTTTTTTTTTTAGTTTTAGCCTAACTTATTTTTATAGTTTTAATGGTTCACACGAAGAGTGTAAAAACGTTATTTATGTATATACAATTTAATTTAATTTAACTACTTTTTTTCATTAATATATTATTAGATTTATTTCTTTCTTTATTTAGTGTTAGTTTTTTTTTTTATTAAATTGTGTTAACAACTGTTTGGATGGTAAGCTTTAAAAATTTATTTATTTATTTGCAATTTAATATTCTACTACCCTCACATAGTAATTTTTAACGATACACAATTCAGTGCGTATAACTTATACTATGCTCATCGTCACCTTTATTAACTACATTGCACACAATAAACTTTAATTGAATATCGTGTAATATGATACAAAAAAGTGTGCTTACCCCCAAAAAAATACTAAAACGTTTAATTAAAAAAAAAATAATATTTACCACGTTTTAATTTAGCTGATTATAACTTAAGTCTTAAGGTAACTAGTACATTTTAATTCCAATAATCTAGAACAAGAAATTTAAAACGCTCAATAGCTCACCACAAAAACTAAAAAAGTATGGAGGATGCTGAACTAGTATGTATTGTCTTACAAAATTAAATCTAAAAGTGAATTGTCCTTCGATCAAATTTAAAGATAAGATTATTATCTAAGACAGGGATCAGTAACTAATATTTTTGAAGTGCCGCTTTAGAAATTCAAAAAGTTTTTGGGGACCACCAAATTGTAATATACATGTTTGTCTAAAGAAAAAAATGTGCAAAATAAAAAAAAGGTACCGTTCTGCTGTCCATTAGGTGTCATATGAGTCACTGTAATGGATGTGTTAAATTTTAATATTCAATGATGTTATAAAGTTTTTGAATATGAAAAACAATTTTGGTTGAAGACTCTCACTCAGCCTATATTACTTATCCAGTATATTATATGATATTATTGCTATTAAAGTAATTTATTTTACTATCCTTAGTAAAACAGTATAGACTCAATTAATTTTTGCTGAAAACATTGCATTTGAAAAATATGTCATTGTGTGTGTAAAATATAATAATATAGCACATTAAAAGTTTTTAAGTAGATATCCACAAATATTATTTTTAAATTACAAAAAAATAACTAAAAACGTTATCCTCCAATTAAATATCTAAATTCGTCTAAATTTGAACTTAAAATATTTTCAAAAATTGTGTTTATATAATTTTTAGATTTATTAGTTAACAGTATAAATACTTTTAGGAAACCTATAGCATTAAATTTTCAGTTTTTTGACGGAGTGAAATTTTTTTTATATGCAATTAAAAAAAAAAACCAAGAGAATCGAAAATTTCTTATTACTTTAAAAGAGTAGAAATTTAAAATGTAATCATATACAGAAAATGTTAATGTATACATTTGATGAAAATGTCAAGTACCTATCTACGGTTATTCGTATTTGAATTTTGTCAATAAGACAATATATTTATTTTGTAAAAATTCCCGTTTTTCCTTTATTTTTTTTTTGTTTTTAAAAACTAGTGGAAATTATCAATTTTGACCACTTAAAACCACCAATTAGATTCGCTTTCCTGCCAGAAAAGATATTGAAGTTGAAAATCTAAGATTGAATTAGGCTACTATCATGCACAAAGACACAAAAAAACAGATCACTGAAAAATCAATACATTCATCATGCTGTGTAGAATCCAAAAATAAAATAAAATAAAAATGAATGAAAACTCCATTTAATTCAACATAAAAAAAAAATAACTTAGGAAATACATTTCTTGGCTGCGGACCAGATAAGGTTCGTCCACGGCCCGTCATTTATAGTGACCCTGATCTCGGGTATTTCATTGGTTTTTAATGATATTTAAAATGCTATAATTTTAAAATGCATTTATAGTGCTTAAAATTGCAATATCATTAAAAACCAATGAAATACCCTAAATAATATTATTTTCACCTTTAAATTTGGTAGTAGATTAATTCACTCTTGTATTAAAGCTAACAACATAAAATTGGTTCTTATGTACGCAAATTTGCTAAGTAGTACGCGTTTTGTAAGGGGGATAAGACACAATATTTATTATGCGAGTTTGGCGTCTTCTTAAATAATATATTCTCTAGAGGTATATTATTACATTATACATTTAAATATATTTATACACATTTACGGAAATTTTGATATTTTGTATTCATCAGTCATCAGTCGACAGTCATCACTGTTTTAATAAAATAACTAAGGTTTCTTATGTATCTATAAGTACGAAGTACCAAATAATATGATAGTATAGTTTGTTAAAAAAATATTACAAAAGTTCTGGTTCCATGTTTTTAAATTAACTTATAAATAATATATATATTTTGTACATGACTCGCTAGCGAAATTCGAGCTGTGAAATTTATTAAAATCCAATCACAATCATATAATATTGTGTACCTACACAACCTATACCTACCTAGGTAGATACTATAATTTTTACACTATTAGTCAGCCGAAAATACTTCCGTTCTTACCAATGATATAATAATATTATATTATATTCTTAGTAGTTTCGTACTGTAAAAAAAGTATAATATATATTTAAAGAAATTAGTTGAAATTTGAAGTAATTAATACACAATATTATTTTCGCTTGCGTGCGGCACAGATGAAACTAAATGTGTATAATCTAACACAGTACCACTTGGTAATAACAAGCAATTATTTTAAAGGAATTAGGTACATATATCAAACAGTAATATGTTGAAGTGATTGTGCATTCACGAGTAATTAAATTACTAAGGTAAATGTTGCAAATATTTTTTTAAAGGTGTAGCGTAATTAAAAAAAATACTTTTAAATTTTATAAACACTTTGTTTTACCGATTCGAGTAAAAAAATATAATTTATTAATACATGTTGGTAAATAAATAGATACCTGCTATGTGTACGAAATGAAAGCAAGTGGTAAAATTAATATTCTGAAAACCACCTAAATTGCATTATCGCTATAATAATTATTTTATTGTGCTAATATTTTTAGCCGTATACGTTCAACTTTTGCTCGCTACAAAAATACGACCCTTTAAGTGTAAAAAAACATTGATGGAATTAAATTTATTTCGAGTATAAAATATTTATACCACGAGAACTGAATTCATTACAAGTATAATGGATATCAAATTTAAAATATGTACGTATGACATATGTATTTTATCTCCATACTTATGTAGTAGTTTTATCTGCAAATAAATGTGTTGAAATGTATATTACTGCATATCTGTAATATAAACTGTAAATATAATAAATTGATTTCCAATACTAAAATATTAAACAATTTTTTTTTTTGGTATTTTTATGTAGAAGTTTATGTACGTTTCCCGTAGTACAGACTCAACGTAAAACTTAACAAAACTAATAATTTATTTATTGCTGAACAACAATTTAAAAAAAATATAAACATAGATTGTAATTTATATTTATATAAAATATCAATAACATTATACATATTATTATGCTATTTTTTGAAATAAATCTTTTAAAATCATTGTTTTTGTCGAGTCATTGTGATGATATACTAACACATTTTGATATTTTTTATTTATTTATATAAAGTATATTTTATTTTTTCTATGAACTCAATGTGTTTTCAATGACTTTTCCGATAAACAACAATGTTGTTAGTTTTTCAAGTAAAGGTGTCTGTAAGGTGTCATGACATAACCATGTAATATCAGTCAAATGTATATTTAATTATTTTCAGTATATAAGTACAATCCAAACAGATGATTGTTGTTAGCAGAAATAAGAAAACTTTTTCATCCCTTTCTATGGACTTCAATACACGAAAAGTTTTTGCTTTACAACAACAGTGACAATACTATTTTTATAAGAAATAAGTATAATCTTTTCCATCGTACAATAATAAACAACTTTAAATAAAAAGCAAGAAGCATTATTTTTTTGAACGCATATTTTATGCCTTTATATGGTTTTTAATAGTTTTCATGTTCTACCTATGCCACTATCTAACATTAGATTCATAAAATAAATTTAGGAATTAAAAAAATTTTGATATCATATATTACCAACCATCATAACTCATTAACTTTACTTTAATGTCAATTTATGACCTTTTCGATAGTGATATCTTAAACACCTTATGTATATGTTTCGTATCCATCATAATCCTTAAGTACACAATGTTTAGTCTGGATAAACATGGTTTACTGTATGTATGACACATGTTAAAATACTTTTAATAATTTATAGGAAATTACATTTTATTAATGCAAATGATAACAATTTAAAATTGAATATTCACATTTTATTTATAATGTATAATTATTATTATCGACGTATTTAATGGAGATATATGTAAACGATTTTAAAATCAATTCAATTTAGTTTCAAAAATTTTTTTTTAAATAATATATAACCACATATTGAAGTTCAATAACATATTATTACATTCAACATACTAACATACTTTTAATTTGATAAAAGTACATTTTTTCGTTTGTAACATAATAATCAATAATTTGTACCTACCTATTTAATTAAACTGATACAATAATATTAGTATATTAACAACCAATTTAGTTTTGAAAAATTTAAATTAATAATTTGTTTTAGTAATACAACGAAACATAAAAGACACAACAAATGAATTTAATTAGAATTCAAAACAATTGAATTTATATTAAAATTTTTGGAAAAAAATATGCAATATTAGTAAACACTGAATTTAGGTTATAGCTGTCTTTTATTTGTAGATCTATAATAAAACGATTAAATACCAACCAATATATTTTAAAAAACTGCATATTTACATTAACATTCATCCTTTCTAGTCTGGTTTTATCTAATACTCAAAATTATATTACCTAATAACGAAATAACTTATAATGTTTAAATAGGTACCAAATAAGTATCTAATAACCATATTATATGTATATCATGTCAAAACAGTCGAATATTGAAGTTTTATTTATAGTTTGCAACAAGTTTGCAAAATAAAGTCACTCGGATATGCATTTAAACTAATATTTAGTAGGTACTTTGTTTGTATATTCAACTCGATATGGTTTCCATACGAATAATCAATAACATTTTATTTAATTACATACTATATTTTTTGCGAAGTTTTCGGTTTTCTTTTACCTTTTCACCAATAAAAAAACTTATTGACGTATCAATAATTAATTGACACACTTTCAATTTAAGCCATAGTGAAATGTGAAACTAAATTTTAAAAAATACAGCCTACTATATCCGAAAAACCGACTAAATAATATTAAATTCGTGTATTTTTTTCGAAAGTTTGTCATTTAAAATATTCACGTAGTATAGTGGTAACCACCTACGTAACGTTTCATAACAGGTAAATTTCATTTTAACAGGATCCTATGCTATAATCCAGAATATAGAAGTACATTTAAATTACATAAATAATCTATTTATAAAACAGAAATCTTATACCTTAAATGTAATTTAAGGTTAAAGGAATTTTGATTTGGTACGTGTTATATTTTTTATGTGCAAACATTTTCTAAACTTAGTGGTAAATTTTACAAGCAAAACAGTTTTATTTAATGTTTTTATTACACATACCACTGGAAAAAAAAGAACAACTCAAAAATAGCTCAAGAATAAGATAATAATCTTAAAAATAAAAATTACCTACCGATAGTAATCTTTAAATAATATTTATTATTATTTTAAACTAAAATTTAATATAGGATAACCAATAATAATACAAATATCTAAATTGTTTTCATCTAACCGATGTATTTTCAACTATCGTATTATAATCATCAATCGAACACAGTCCAAAAACCATATGATTTGTTTGATCCATCACATCAACATTTAGAATTATATTTCTATTTGTATAGCAACACTTTAATTTTTGCAGTTTGCAGTGCACTATATACGTCTATACATTAGAATTGTTACAAATATTTATTTTCCAAGTGAACGACGTGCGAATATATCATGTCAAATTAGTTTCATCCTAGGATGTCACGTTACTTCAACAAAACTACGAGAGATTTGTCAAAAAATATCGACAGATATTGTGTATAAAATTCAAAAAACAAAGTGCTTAACATTATAGAAGAAAATGTATTAAAAGAGGCCAATGTATACTTTAGTTAACTAAAATAAAAACAAATACGTCTTATCACGTTAGTTCGTTTAAAAACCCGTTAAAAGTTTGTATTGGTACCTACTCAAAACTCGTTGTTACCTCTCTATCATTAAATTTTCATCACTAATATAATTTAAAGTCTTAGCGAAACGATCAATGCTGGTACGATCAATTGTACTGGTACAACATTGATATTCTTTTAGATTCCGAGCGAAGTGTTTATATATGTACTTTTTAAAGTAGAAAAAATGCTATGATTTTAAATTTCAATATATATATCCTTAAATTTCAAAAAATAAAATTCCAAGTATTTTTTTACTAATTTGGAAAAACAAAAAAAAAATTAAGGGAAACGAATGTTTTTGAGCTATTTATAGACATATCATATTTTTCTTCTTTTAATATCGATAAAAAAAGTCAAAACGCTTGAAAATTTAATATAAGGTTCCTCATAGGTTGTTATTAAAGCTATATAAAAATATTAAAGATATGTAGGAATGATATTTTTAGGGTTCGTCATGTCCGTCTGTCTGTCCATCCGGGTGTCACAGCCACTTTTCTCCGAAACTATAAAACTATAAGAACTATATACTGTTGAAACTTGGTAAGTAGATGTATTCTGTGAACCGCATTATGATTTTCAAACAAAAATAAAAAATTTTGGGGGTTCCCCGCACTTAGAACTGAAACTCAAAATGTTTTTTCATCCAACCCATACGTGTGGGGTATCTATAGATAGGTCTTCAAAAATGATATTGAGGTTTTTAATATAATTTTTTTTAAACTGAATAGTTTGCGCGAGAGACACTTCCAAAGTGGTAAAATGTGTGTGTGTGTCCCGTAACTTCTAAAATAAGAGGATGATAAAACTAAAAAAAAATATATGATGTACATTACCATGCAAACTTCCACCGAAAATTGGTTTGAACGAGATATAGTAAGTAGTTTTTTTTTAATAAATAAATAAGTAAATTATAATTATAATTCACTTGGGGCGTGACTTGATCGGAACCGGGTGCGGAGGGTACGGGGGGGGCAGATTCCCGACTGCGCTTTTCCGAGCGGGTAATATTATTATAATATTAGATAAGACTTCTACTGGATCTGGTGGTGGGGTCAAAGTTCGTGCCAGCCGAACGAAACGACTTATTATTTATGTTACTTGTTGCTACGGAGCCCTTCATGTTCGAGTCCGACTCGCACTAGGCCACTTTTTTTTATTAGCATTCGAAGTTAAAATTTTAACAAAATTCGTAAAAATCACAAAAATTTGCAAATAATTGTGTAGTTAAAAATTTATAAAATTTTCAATTTTTATAGAAAAAAATTTAAAACTTTATATTATTATAATAGTAGTAGTTCATAATAAAATCAAAATATCTAAAAAATATTATACCATATTATATTTTTTTTATAGACATTTTAAGTTCAAATTCAAAGTATTTCAAACGAGTACAAATGATTTTAGTCATTTTTCATTTATTTATTCATTATTTATTTAGACGGTGGTAGACCATTTAAATTATAAATTAGTTTTTAGTATTCAATTTGTGCAAGATTATGACAGATAGTTTAAGAAAGTAAACCATTTAAATACGCATTGAAGATATAAACAGTAACACAATTTTGTTGTAATTAAAAAATATTATTCACGGATACTTGAAACTTTTGCGTATATAATATACTACTTATAGTAATGTAGACTGACTAACCGTCTTAGCTCTAAATCTTTTTTCGTATCATTATTCATTAAATTAAAATTTAACACATAAATGGCAGTGTTAAGAGTATACTCAATAGCAAGGTACACAGTATACCAACAACTGTACAGTAGAGTGATTACCTGCTTTCCCCCTTTTTTAAAATATTTTTTATTAATAAATTTCCATGCAATGAATATACATTTCATGTACCTACGTATTTTAATTATTTTTGTTAGAATAAAATATGAATTTGTTTTTATCTATGAAAAACATTAACCGATCGTATAATATGAAAACAATATAGTCTATAAATTTAAAAGTAATATTTAAAAAAAACGTTTAAGAAAAACACTCACTTGGTGGGTCATCCATGACGGATTCGCACATTTTTCTTCGTTCAGCAATAACTTGATGCAGAATATGATTGTCCTGAATATTAGACAATCCATATTGATAATCAGCCATCGTCAACTGCAAACAAAATTAATTTATATTTTCTTTTAAATTATGTAAAGCGTTGTTTTTAATTTCATTTAATTCACTATATTCAATAATTTAATTGACAAATTACTACAAATGATACACGCATCATATGTTATAATATATAGTATGTATTACCATAAGCTATAAAGGTCAATAAATGGATTAAGTATAAATAAGTTATGTATAATACAACTAATAACTACCTAGTATGTAAAACTCCTATTTGATTTTTATTTTAAAAAAGAAAAGTAAAAATGTTGATACATATTATGTCAATTAATAGATACAAACGTTTATAAAATAATAATAACCAATTATAATACAGTAAGAATGAAATTTTAATTAAACAAAACCTGTGTAGCCTTCAACTAACCAAACTGATAATATTGGATTATACAATATAAAATATTTATCTATAGATTAGGCTATAGTATACTTGTTTTGATTTTAACTTTAAATTTAGGTACCTGTAATAATATTGCCATGTTTAATACGTTTATAAAAAATCACATAAAATTTAAATTTCAAAAATCGTATATATGGATCACAGAATAAGATGACACTTTTACCTATATTTATTACTGAATCTAATAATTAAATATTAATACATTATTTAACAATTTATTCATATAAGATAATTTTAAAAGAAAATTAAGAGGTTTTTACAATTTAAATTGACCGTTATGAACGACTTATACTTAGTTATTATATGAAATAATTATTAATTGTATGTTTATGCTATATAACTTATAATTAAAACAGATATGAAATAATTATACCTGTGTACACAATCTATTATTTAAAAGAATAACTGCTAATAAAATTTCTGTATAATATATTTTATTATTTCCACGAATAGCATTTCATGAATTCCTTAGTATTATTTTAGTTATATTGAAATACATAAACTGTGAAAAAGGAATTCAAGAATTTTTGTCTTTGATCAAATATTCATTAAAATTAAAACAAACAATCCCGGTTTAGTTCCTGTCTTTTTAAGACATAACAGAATAATGGTTTTCAAACAAGAAGACGCACAACGAAAATATTAATGTCCTATAACTAAATGTACTATTGCACCTAGGTACTCGTATTAATTTACGAAAACATTGACTACGTACGGGACACCACAAAAATAATCGTGTGCATTTCAAAATTAAAGTATGTCCAATGGTAAGTAAATGTCGGACATAAATAGATAATATTAATAAATTATAACATGCATCATATAGATCAGTCGATGATTTCAAGCTTTGATATTTCAACAATAATAATTTACAATATACATATTACTTTATGATGAGAACAACTACGTTTAAATAATTTTCAAACACCATTAAAATAACAATATGATAGGTAGCCCTTTCGGGCCATGTTGACAGAAAAATATAGCTTTGGCTTAAGTCGGATAACTGTCACGACTCACGATGCACGCCTAATAGCGTCCATCAGTGTCTATTCGGCCATTTTCCACCTCGTCCATTATACGGTCATGTGTAAAGCTATATCGTGATAGTCCATTAGGTTTTACCTTTCTATTTTCCGTCCGATTCAGCTATATTGTTCGCGGCGGATTGTTATTCCTTTTTATTATTACGTTCTTCTGCGATTTGTTTTTTCTCTGTGCCCTAAATTTCTACGGATCCGTTATGTATGCCCGTTTGCGATAATATACGTTCATGTGTTCACCTAGCCATTGTTCAGCCGGTAATCTGCTGAAACCACATATTATATTATCCCCTATATTATATTCCATTATCTGATATAACTGAGGCGAACAATATTGAATCTCAAGTGTTCCTCGTGTATATTGTAAGCCTGCCAAATTATTCATCGTTACCGTCCATACTGAAATTAAAATTATACACAATTACTGGTGTTTGTTTTCTAAAGTGATCCTTCAACCCTAAGAGAAAAATTTAAAAAGTAAAACACACACACGTATATATATTATATATATAACATTTAAATCCCCGTCGAATAACCAGGAAACACTTTATAATATAACCAACAAGTCTTGAAAAAAGAAGGAAAATGTTTTTTTATTCATTATTAATGATATAGGTATTATGTATTATCATTTTACAATTTAAACTATTGCTAGTTGTCTATGCGTACCTTTTGAATGCCTCAAGTACATGAATATTAATTTATGAGTAAAACAATAATATTTAAAACGATAAGTTCTTGAAAATAAATGTCCTTTATGGCTTTAGTTGACACTATTATTTAATAAGGTAGTTTTAAATTAAAAACATCCCATAGGTGTCATACTAAAATAATCAAACAGTTATCTACGAATTACAAAATCTAGTATTTAGTTTAACAAGTTGAGTGAATAAATTACATCTATGATTTATAGTTAATACAATATTCTCCATACATTATTTTTAAATTAACCACTGTTACAAAATAAATATATATAAGTATAGGTACATCATATATACCTACTTGGCATGAACATTTTAAATGGCGATTCCGCAGTTGCGTTTTCTATGAAAAAAAGAATGGAAAAATAAATACTTAACTTAATATTTAAGAGGAATATGAAAGGCAATAATAATGGTCAACAATGTAGTTTTTTTGTTGCAACAACAAGATACATCGTTGGTACGAATAAAGCAAAATTATATTTGCGAAACCTAATTAAAAGCTAAGACTTAAAGATTGTTATCAAATGATTTATAAAACATTTATTTTACTCAACAAATAATCAAATATTGAAATGTTACAATAAAAAATATAAAAATTAAATTTTTCAATGATTTAATTTTAAAATGTTCACTTTGTTTGTTTACAATCCTAAAAATTATTTTGTGGAAAATATCAAATACAAGTAAATGATAAAGACAATTTTAAAATTAATATACTTTAAGTATAGTAAAATCAAAATCAAATTAACCAATATTACTTTTGATATGGATATTTAGTATAATAGTATTGAGTTATTTATTCCAATACTTTTTTTATGTGGTACTACACGACTACTAACTTGTTTTATTGCTTAGGTACTTATATAAAAACTAAAATTCGACTATGGGATAATCGCAGTAGCGGATATATCCTAGTTCTGAAGGGGGGAGCCAATTTCAAATCCACAGAGGTAATGACGTTCAACCCCTCCCATTATTTTATATTGTAATGATGTATAGTGTTGGTGAAAATCCCCCCTCCCAATATCTGCTGCTAGATAATCGACTAGAATGTACAACACAATCATGATCAGATACGTATTTTATCAACAACTATAACTAAATAGATACCTATCTACCTATATTTGAAAAACTCAAACTATCAGACAAACATTAACTAACTATTTACGACCTACCTACTCTATATGTGTTTAATTATTATTTAAGCTAATATTTGTATTGGCTTCTTTTATTTCATTAATTTAAAAACCATTTCAAATTCTTAATGTTATTTTTAAATTTAAATCACTATTATGAGTAATATTTTATCAGATGAATACTTATCATTTTTATTCCAATTTATTCAAGTTACATATAAATTAATTTTCTTTTTCCCAAAGTTATTCGTTGAGAACAATAAATTCCCTGTCAGTCATACACTACCACGAAAGTTCGTTTTTTACTAACTTTATGTTTATTATTTAATGTGATATCGATTTAATTTAATATATTTATACACAACATCATGATTAAATTACCTACATTTTACGATGGTTCTTGTATTTCAAACATTTTTTTTCCCACCCATTAAAGTAGTTGCAATATTATATTTATATACAAAAACTGTTTACTGTTTAGTAATATTGAACTTAGATAAGTAAACAAGTTTTAATACATACCTTCCTCAAAGTTCTCATACATCACAAAACGCGTTTTTCGTTGAATTTTAACTTTATTTTTTTATGTATATACCTACCTACGCAATATTTTTACATAAATAAAAAACTGGACGTCCACTACACGTTATAAGTTAGATTATACTCTTATTTCCATATAACTATTTGATGCAAGTAAAAGTTTTTATTTTTATTATTCATAAGGTAAATTTTTCAATATTATACGAAAATTATGTACTTTTATCCATTATATATTTATATACTGTTAATAATTCAGAAAACGGAAAACTTATCGTACAAAGTATTCCATTGATATAGGTACCTACTCTTATTATAGTTTTTCATCATTGTGTAACAACTTTTGCATTATAATTGTTGACCTTAATTTGTCTCATTCGATATTATTATAGTATTTTATTAACTTCACAGCACGTTCCTCGATACCATTAATAACTTTTAAACTATTCATTATTTTTTGACCGTTATTTTATAATCAAAATTAACCTTTCACGAATACGGGGGTATTTTTCAAGACAACTACTATGATAGTATTATTGATATTATATACCGTGCAGAGAAACTTCGCTTTGTTAGACAAAAATGTTCGATCATATTCTTCCTTATACACACGGTACTGCCAAAACAATTATGTAATAATACAATATTATCAGTGTTATGATAAATTAACAATACAGTTTGAAATTTATAAATTATAATACCTATCTAAAAATTAAATAATAAAGTAAATCAAAACAACTATCATAATAAATACATCGTATTATTCATGACATTGTAACCCCATTGTGTTCACTTGGACACAAACTTTCAATGTATATCGTATCTCATCATGATTTAATAACAAATCGCCCTACTTTATTATTAAACTCATTGCATACTAAAGTATTTGCTAAAATCAATATTAAACTAAATTATTTATTTGAAAATCGATGAAAAACTATACGTAAATTACTGTAAATGTTAACTTAACAGTTAACAATGATTTTTAAATTCATACCTTTGATGTCCAAATATTACATGTTACTAATATGATATTACCTACTCTAGAATATTTACTCACAGTTATGAGATTATGAGACAATAACGCTTTCAACAGCAAATTATATTTATCAGTTTATTCCGTCAACAACCGTTTGTTGACAACCACCGATTTTTCGCCATCGAGTCATCAAAAGTAGTTTTCATATAAAATGACCCGTGAGCGATGTTTAATGAGATTTTTCTATAGAAATATCATAAATCCGAGAATAAGATGGGTCGGTGAATTTATTAATGATATGAACCGATTTGTCAAAGCTGACATAAGAAAACTTCTTCACCAGCATTAAAGACATTATGAACGAATAATTATTACTTTAAGGTCATCCAGTGATAAATTACTAGTATAGCATTGAAAAAACTGTTTTATCATCTATCTCTCTGCTTGAAATATAACGATATTTTACAACATGTGTACTAGTTTGTCTTATAATCAGTGTACGGCTCATGCCAACAGTGGTTTATTTACTTTTGCAACATTAACGACCAAACCAAATACAAAAGCTGGACATTCCAAATTGTTATTTGTATCAGGCGATAGTTACAATAAATTCAACCAATTTTATATGAAAACAGATAAAAGTGAACCATAAATCAATCATTTCTTAATCTGATTTTACGAAACAATCACAACCACCGCTGGTCTATCTATAAGTATATAAAAAATAATAATATAATTAAAGTCACATTGGAGGTAATACGAATCATAATGATCCATAGGTTTTCAATCTTAAAAAAAGGTGGGTAAGTGGATGTCGCTCTGCTGTACAGTAGGTTACAAGTGGATCACTGTATAATGGATAGTATTAAATTTGAATTCAATGATATAATATCACTGTATAAGAAAAACGATTCTGAGCGCAGACGGTTTGTCAGTCTAGGTATTAGACATACCTTTTATAGGTAGGTATACTTATC
>NC_042495.1:103502323-103518476 GCF_005508785.2 Acyrthosiphon pisum | reverse complement strand
TTGTACAAAATTGAATTTCAAACGATCATAAAAATTTAATTTGACTTATATCTTATAGATATTTCTTGTTAAAGGTAAACAAATAAAATTTTATTGATATTTTTAGAAAAAAAACTAAAAAAAAATGAAAACTGACAATGTCCGTAAAGAGCTCAAAATAAGTCAAAATATTTTGAAAATGTTATGGTGTATAGAAAATGCTAATATAAACATTCAGTCAAAATTTCATGTATCTACGGTCATATTTTTTAAAGTTACACCAAAAACCAAATTCAATTTTGTGAAAAAACAATTTTGCGTAAAAATTCCCGTTTTTCCTTAATTTTTCTTTGGTTTTTCTTGGCACTTTTGAAAATTACTGGGAATTTTAAATTTTGACCTCCCCAATGCACCAACGATATTCACTTTTCAATCGAACAAGATACTGAAGTTGAAAATCAAAGCATTATTTCGACTACTTATCGTGTACACAGACACAAAAAAAAATAAAAATAAATAAATAAATAAAAAAAAAACACACATCATTGTAAAATCAATACATTCATCGTTTCACTCAGAATCTAAAATTATAAGGATAAAAAATATTTAAAAATATAATTTTATAAGAAAAACGTTGTTTTATAAGGGACTTGAAACTATGTAAAAAAATATTTTCAAAAAAATGTACACTTTTTGAAATAATGAGTGTTCAATGATAAAAGAATCACCCAGTATTATAATATATATCGTATAGGATATGTAATGTATATTTTAGACTAACTAACAACACATTAAATTTAGGTGATGTAATTTATCTATTATAGGGATTTTCTTTATTGACATTGTGAATGAGGCTCCGGAGTGATGAATGGACACATCACAATTGTTATGGCACTGGCTTTTATTAGATTAATAAAATAATTATGTTAACAGTGAACCCAGATATAAGCAAATAATAATATTTTTTCAATTTAAAATTACAAGTATTTTTATCTGTTATAAATGTTGGAAGTTTATGACACATGGCTTTTAGTACTTTTTACCTTCAATTTTATAATAGTATACATATCATTTAGTATATTATTATGTTATGTTTGTTTAACGATATAAATAAAAAATAATGATAATAGTAACGAAACATTTACCAGTATTTAAGCAAAAGAAATTTATCTAGATTTTTTTCTTACAAGGTATATATAAATTAGTTATTATAGGTATCTATTAAATGTTATACTATATGACACTAAGGGCCTGTATTACTATCTCCCGTTAAATTTAACCGACTCCTAACCGGCCGACTTCGGCCGGTAATAAAATCTGTTATCAGCTGGTTAAGCGTAATCGAAGCATACCGATGATTGTAATACTGGCCTTTAGAAGTGTAAAGTAGACAGTAGTCATAACTCATAGGTGCGAACTGCATGGTGACCGGGGGCCACAGCCCCCATTGAAAAGATTAATCGGGGCTCATGAATATAATAATGGCAAAAGTTAAGACTAAAAAGTAATAAGTTCGGTCCCCATTTACATTTATAAAACCTGGCGCCCATGATAGTAGTTGGCTATTTTAACCCATATTATTAGTTATTAGTAATAACTTATTACATTATTATTATAATAATGCCTATTATTATATAAATGTGTAAAATCATAGTTCATAAAAAAAATGTTGTTTTATAAATAATTCGGACTTTATATTACTATAGAAAAAATTATAATTACCAGGTAATGATCATCATAAGATAACATAAGACATAAAACTGATTGTTAAATGTAGAATCGAGAAATCATAATTAATTATTAATAAAAATATTTTAGACTTTTAGAGATTTAGAGCCAGTTAGAGGTATATTTTTATGTTTACTAATAATATCTAATTATTATTATTATTATAATAGGCACATTTTTATTGAGTACAAAATTCAATTTTAATACTTCCAAACGGAATTTTATTTTATTTTTAAGAGGGGAAAAAAAAGATTGCAAAAAATTTGAAATCCTTAGAAATTCTACAAAATATTAGGTTCAAATTGCTTAAAAAAAATATTCCCAGCACATGCCTTATACTAAATTGTAAATAAATTTCTTGTAAATGAAAAAATAATAGAGCAAGTTATAGGAAGTTGTGCGCACGAAATGTAATTATAATATAATTTACAAATAAAAGAAAGAACAATACAATAAATATACTGTACAACCTTATTGAAAATAAAAATAATATTTTACTACTGCTAAAAAATAATATAATAACATGTTTAAAATATTTTTACTGATATAATATTATATATTAGGTACACAATTGTAAATCTATTATATTAAATAGATAAACCAAGAATCTATATTATATTGATGATAATATCAACAAGGGTAAAAATGTAATATTTACAAAGCTACCTAATCAAATAATGGGTAAGTTATTGTGAATTGATTAGAAATATAATAAATAGGTAGGTGGTAACTGGTATTCAATAATGACCATTACAAAACAGAATAATATTATATTAAACGTATGTATACTATACTATATAGTTGATATTTTTAAATTCCAAATTAATAAAAATACATAGATAGTGCATTATTACATCGTTTATTTGATAAAGTTACGTCATTGATCAATTTTCTGAATATTATAATTAATATGTAAAATATTTCAATATACTATAATAATTTACATAATTATAATTGTTAAAATGGTAGATTATGAACTCTAATATTAATAAGATTATATTCAGCTCAAATGGACCATATTATTATATATTACAAAGTCTATGACCCTAATTCGTATATGAGTAGAAGGACATAGGAACTATGCATTTATAATTTATTCATATTAGTTAAATAATAAGCTAATAGTAATTATTAACCTTTCCTATCAAGTTACCAAAAATTAATTTACAATATTAAGCTCTAAGTAATTAGTAAATCGATAAATCACTTCAATTAACTTTTTACCAACAATTAACTATTTTAGTTGATACGATATCTTTGCATTTTACTAAAACAATAAATTAATCAATTGAAATGTTTAAAGCCCTTTAAGTTTCAAGTAGGCATCTATATTAAATATTATTTTAAAAGATAAAAATAATAATGCCAAATTTCATTGAAAATGTAATTAATATTTTAGGAAATTTTATATTAAAATGAAATAGTATACTTACGTTTCAGTTTAATACACATCAAATAAGTAATTCTATAAAATAAATCAAACAGGTTAAATTAAATAACTCAGAAAAAGTAACTATAAGAAGAACTACTGCTTTAGCGGGTAAAGTTATAATTATTTTATCTAGTGGGGAAATTAATTTGTAGTGAAAGTCATAGTCATCTGAGATAGTGAAATACCCGCATTGAAGACTGTAGGGGTATTTATATTTTATACTTGATTTTCTATCATCAGTTTTTTCATGTTTGGGGAAAACTAATAGATACACCGTGCGGTTCACATTTAAAATAAAACCAACAAGCACTCAACACATAAAACTTCTCCTGCCAAGACAACTATACTACTTTAAAATAACATATTCTTCACATAAATTGAGTCGTGCTCAAATAACCTATTTTACATGTGAAGTATATCCAACAATATAAAATCACGTACCAAAATTATTATTTTTATTCTAAAATGAATTTTTGCCTCACATCTAAAAATAATCCCAACCACCCTTAACCAACAATAAAAAAAAAAAAACGAGAAAGCAGTTCTGCTGTATAGTAGGTATCGAGTGTATTCGTCATTGAGTAAGGTTATTGATGTGTTAAATTTGAATAAAATAATGAATAATTAAACAATTATGTGCGGATACGGTCTGTCAGACTATATTTTCCTAAGGAATATTTTATTATATAGTTACTTATATTGCAATAATTAGTAGGTAATTTATTTTTATATTAGTATTACTACTCCTTATTTTTCGTTTAGATATCCAAATTCATCAATATTTGAATCATAAGATTATGAGAAGGAAGTAAAATTAAACTAAGTATTTAAAGTATTTGTATATAAATAATATAAATAACACATTTATTAGGGGAATGGCAGAGGGGTAAAACATCGCCTCTCTGCCACCTGGCTACACCACTGCTAATGGGTGCCTTCTTAATCATGTAATACCGATTTCAACACATAATTTTGTCATATTTTGTAAAATTATAATGTAGGTATTGATATTGTATATTCTTATTAAAATAGAAAAAAAGTCTTAAGAATTACAATAAGTGACATGCATATTTTATTATGATTTATTTATAAATATTAATAAAATTGCATTAGATATAAATAAATAAGCTTAAAATAAATAAATAGCTTTTTTAGTTAATGTACAAAATTTTATGATCATACATAGCTTTAAAATCCATCTTAAATAATTTAAATTATTACATTATTAATAATTAATTAATAATTAAAATAATTTATAATAAATCCCTGAGAAACATTTTCACTCACTGTCACTTCAATAGTTTTTACTATGATGTCATATTATGTTATACGTGCAGAAGTGTTCTTATAGAAATATATTCTCTTGAGTCTTGTTATATTCTGTGACAAAACATACTAAATAATTATTTAGGACATTTAGTATTTTGTATAAATATACTACATCAAATCTGTTTTATGTTCTACATTAATATATTATACTTGCAGTATGGAAGTATGCAAAAAAAAATTACAATGTACGTAAAATAATAAAATAAAGATAATTTATTGGCTAAATACTTTACTAAATGGTATCATGCTGATCAACAATTGTATAACATACAAATTATAATAAGGTTAAAAAAGTACACCCTTCCATCCAATATAATTCAGTAACGACTTTTGGTAAACTGTTATTATATTAGCTAAGGCGGCGAAAATAATTTACAGGGATCGACGATTTTTTTATCGTATAATTTTATCAACTGACATTTTAATCAATTTAGGGTTGGAAAATAAAAATGTTGACATGGTAATGGTATAATAACTCCGAGATATTTAATTTAATTTTTATTTAATCCGTAATATTTCCACCTAACAAAATCTTTCAGATATTACAGACAACTATAGTCTATAGATTATAACCACTATTCTACATTAAAAGAGAAAGAGATTCTATGTATAGTACCTTGATATTTACAAAAATTATGAACAATTTAAAAGTATTTTTTTCTTAATTTTTGTTAGGTTTATCTTTTATAAATGATTTACTAAGATTTATATTTTATGTGTTTATTCCAAAATACATTTAAATCAAGTATTTATAATATACTAGCTGATCCCGTGCACTTCGTTACTCGTTAAATGTACCAACTCTATATGACTCAAACTTGGTTCAATTCGTTATTTAATATTCGGTGTATGGTGTTCAAAATTTATCTTAACTTTTCCGTTTCCCGGAATAAAAATTCTGATTCACAGCAGTATATTATCAGGTAGGCAATCTACCTGCGGTGGATCGCGGACCCCGTGCTGTTTGTATGTAAATGTATGATTTAACTCTAAAGTATCAAAGTTATACCAAGTTTGTACGTAAATGTATGATTTAACTCTAAAGTATCAAAGTTATACCAAGTTTGTCGTATTCCACCTATGATGGATTAATATAATCAATTAATACAAAATCCTAACCTAACCTAACCGTACTAATATCAGATGAATAAAAAAACCAAATTTAACCATTTTTAAATTAGCCTGTCTTCTTCCCAGAGATCTAATCTACACACAAACATCCATTTATAAAAATAAATGAATAAAATAATAATACAAATCAACAAACATGCCCGATTAACCAGTAGCAACCAATATATTATAATACACAGTTGCACCACTGTTGTATTTTTCACATCCAGATTTCCTACTTTTCCGGTGGATTTTACAAAAATTTTCTTTCGTAAAAACCTTTTCCTGGCAATTACGAACATCTTAAAAAAAGTTTGAGCCAAATCGGACCAGCCGTTCTCGATTGATGAGGTAACGTACATTTTTCACGCTCCATTTTTATATATATATAGATAATATAAGCAGTATAGCCCGCCGTATAGGTACAACAAGTTATGGAATATGCTGAGAAATACCTAATCTAACAAATAATTAGGTCATTATCTTAAAATAAATGACCTACATAATATTTTATTGCTTGTTCTATGGAGTAAAAAAATGCAACATACCTTTATATATTGATAAACGTAAAATTATATCTGGCAATTGGCATGCATATTAAAGTATTTTAATTCATAGCTAGGGCTGTGAATTTATAGGAAAGTGCATTTTTTTGGTGATTGTAAAACATAGCTTTGTAAGTACATAATTTAAATTATGTAACTACAAATCCATCTATGAAACTTTTATTTTGCATATTTTTGCATTTTTTGACGTTTTTAATTTTTTAGGTCATTTTTTCACATTTTCAAGTCATATTTTGCATTTTTAGTTCATTTTCTAGTATTTTTAATCAAATTCCGTCAATTGACTTGTTTGAAAAAATTTTTTTTATTTTACACAAATAAATACAAAAACATTTTTTTTAAATGTTTCAGGTGAATAGCATTAACTTGATGCAAATGTAAATTCAAATGCAATCAACATTTTTACTATTTTTTTTTAATAAATAAACACTTTTTTGTACTTATGTTTAATATTATCCTGTACCCAATATTAATATTAATATAAAAATTAAATTGAAAACCATTTTAAATGAATTTTATACTATAATTTTTGGCATTTTATATTCCTTTTTTTTGGCATTTTAAGTGCATATTTTATTGCATTTTTTGACATTTTTAATGCATTTTTTAAAGTTTTTTAGTGCATTAAATTCACAGCCCTGTTTATAACTATCAATTTAATGATTGTTGTCTTGAAAGGTGTTATTAAATTAAAGACTTAGAAATTTAATTTGAATTTGGTCTTTTAAAATCAATCACAAAATGATTATCAATAAATCTTATAATATGCAAACACAAGGTTTTATAAATATAATTAATAATTATTAATAAGAGTAGTTTAATAAATCCAAGTTTAAAAAAACCCTATAGAGTACAGGTATCGAGTTACCTTCCTCGTCATTGAATCACTGTATTACTGAAATAGATGTGTTGAATTTGAATTAAATGATAAAAACTATCCACGAAAAACTATTCTGAGCAAAGACGGTTTGTCAACCTATATTACTAACTATATTTTTCACACCAATATTTATATTTAAAATGAAATTAATTTTATTAGAAGAACTATGGTAGGTCAAATTAGTTTTTTCTAAAAACACCGCATTTATTGTATACGTTTGTAAATTTAATTCCTGTGTATATAACATTGATCGTTGATGTTGTTCGATATACATTTTTGTATGAATTGCTTATATTTTTATATTTCTTATATTATCCTATCTCTAGAGACTCTATTCATTTATTCAAGATGCTATTGGTTTTGATCCCTGTCCATTAGGTGTAATTTAACGGAAATATGTTTGTTTTTGACATTTTAAATAACTTCAATATCTGCCCAGAAATTGTATATTTAATTGATTTCAGAAACCCAAATAAGAATATGTGAATTTAGATGTATTCTGTATTCTAAATTTAAAAATTCATTTTAGCAAAAATTCATTTTTTCCAGAACTTTTTTTATAATATTAGTCAATAAAATCTACAATATTTTATAGATTGTTTTGTTTTATTTCGCTATAATTTAAATCTATTGAATTAATTTTTTTTCGTCTTTCATATTACTTATGTATTAATATTATGTGATTTTAGACTACAGATTATCATCTGCATGTACTATAAGTATATTATTCTTATACGGTATAGGTTTTACTCCTGTTAAATATTTCAATAAATGAATATATATTTGTATGCACTTATCACATTGTACGTGTGGGGGTTCATAAATGTATGTGTAGCACTACATTTGCATCAGTGTATACATTGTTTTCATCACGTATTATAGCAACTACAGTTGTACAATACGCTTCTGATCAACGGTTGACCAAAGTTTTAACAAGATTTTAAATTTTAACAATTCTTCAAAATATTTTTGAATTTGAAATGATATGTTTGAATATTTATAAAGTTTATGGGTCAAATCTAAAATGATATCAATACTGACAAAATGTACTGTTTTTTAACAAAAGCTGTTGATTATTTTTTCTAAGCAATAGTAAAATAAAATAAAGTTTGTGACGTAGTTTGAGGCATAGTGGCTCACCCAATGAAAAATATGTTTTTCATAAAATAAATACCTATTGCAAAATATAAAAAAATAATTTTATATAACCATGTAACATGTTACTTAACAATAAGTTCTGAAGATGACATATTTATATTTTATAGAAACTGAGAAACAATGAAACAATATTAGGGAGACAATCAATGGAAATTAACAAACTGATAAGCTCTGCAGTGTTAACTTCAGAAAAAGTATAGTTGGTACTCAAAAGAGAAAGCTATACTCAAATAGAAGATTTATTGAGAGAATCAAAAACTAATGAAATAATTCAAATAGTATACAAGATGAATTAAAAATGTTTAAATGCCAATTATGCTTATCCGACCAATTATCTCTATCTCTAAGGGTTGGCTTTGTGGTTGTCTATTGAAGGAAAATGAAGAATTTAAATTAAGAATTTAGTTTAGATTCTAAGTTCTAAACTCAATAAAAATATAATTCAATAATTTAAAAAAAGAATACAATATTATATTTTCTATTTTCTCGGATTATATTTTCTTCTTATAAGTTTCCATTATATATTTTACTCTACCAAATGTAATTCAACAGATCTGAGTTTCAGTTATTCAGTCACCCCTTGTGTTACTAGTTTATACCCACAACTGAATGTCTGGCAACAATTTATCAAAATGACTAGAAAAAGAGTGACATTTTAAGAGCATTTCTGATAAATCATGATGGGTTAAAGGTGAATCCACCTTACAACAAACAAAAATAGACAAAACTAAGGGACGAATAACAACTTGTACATTTTAGGATATTTAAAAAAATTATCGGTAAAAAAGATTTCTCTTATAACATCAATTAGTTTATAAAATCTTATTATATTGTTTAATCTAAATGATAAATCATCCAAAAAAAATTTAAAAGGTTTTCTGGCAGTTCTCTATATTTAGGTAGGTAAATTATTTGTATAGTTAAGTGACTAATAAAAAAACTCGAAAAACTGTTTTGTACATTTTAAATAATAATATAATATTATGATGATGAAAAACAAATAAAATAAAAAAATATAAACAATTATTTTTATGATCATTGATTTTGGTTAGAACTTAAATATAATATACAGTCACATACAATATAATATGTAGCTAACTTGCTAACTGTGACCAATTCAAGTATTATAATTGTACTAATAAAACACTTGGTAAATATAATTTACATAAATCCAAATAAATATCAAAATAATTATTATAAATCTAAATTTAGAATTATATACAATTTTAAACACAGATATAAACATTACAAGCCTTTACTAAATTTACATTTCAGAATAATTTTGTATAGAATGCCACCTTATATAAATAAAGGCATTTATTAGACATTTATAATTTGATTCTGTAAATAAGAAAAGGTCAAGGTGTTTTTAATGTTTGAATTAAATTTCGTATTAACATAAAATTTTCTTAATACAAAATGTACCTATGAAAAAATAAAACTATGACTTAAATTAAATTAAATTAATTTTCTACATGATAGAGTATTATATACAAAATTTGTTTATAATATTGTATACTAAATAGACATAAAAACCACCGAATATATTAAACGCAAGTTTTTATTCTTTATAAATGGCGGAAATAAACCTCCAATATTTTAGCTTCTATTTTTAAGTTTATGTAAACACTGTTGCTTTGATTTTTATAATAAGATTAATTTTAACAATTTCGCTAATTTGGCTCATAAATTGAAAATATTTATACTTTCAAATAATACCACTGTTTAGTGTCTAATTAGTAAACAAATATATAACACAAATACTGAGTAGTGTCTAATTAGTAAATAAATAAATAATTAATAAATAATAATAATTTTAAAACACTTATGTTGTGTATTATTTCATTAAAGATAAACTAGTATAATACATCTTACCTACAGGCTACAGATGTTTAATTTTAATGTAAGGTGATAATTATTATTACAAAATATATAATATTAATTTTACCCTTTTTTATCTCATTAAATATTGAACGTCTTATATTATAACTAGGTAGTAATGAATTGAAAAAAAGAATATCAAGATTGATATCAACACAATCTTTTTCTTTTTTATTGCTTTAAGGATTCAACATCTATGGTCATAACTTATTATTATCATAAGCCTGAAGGTTATGTTGTAGGTGGTATACTGTGGGGGAAGGTATAGTTGGTTAGAACACGTGTATATGTGGCAAGGATTTGTCACTCAAATACGGGTGGTCACCTTTCCGGTAACTAGTGACACTGGCTAATACTTAACTTCAGAACACGTCTATGACTGAAGCCAACTACCGCGCTACACCAGGCCACACAATCTATTTTGTATTTATTTAAATGAAATAAATATGTCCTATACTAAACCATGCTCTCCTATAAGAATCTCCAAATTAGATTATTTATCATCACTTTAATATTAATAAATATGTAAAACATTAATACAACTCTAATAGTCTAATTTCTAACGATCTCTTTGTATTCTGCCCATACTTATTCTTCTAGTCATGCTGTTTCGATTACATTAAAAACAGTTACTTGATGAAATTTATAAAATACCTTGCAGTACTGAATTGTTGAATGACTTAACATTATACCCTGATAATAACGAAAAATATTAAATAAATAAATATGACTCAAGTATTTTAAGTAATGTGACGAAAGTGCTATAGCTTTTATACCCACCTTCAATGGAGTATACGTTTTTAATTTAATTTACATTTAAGTATATACATTATACAATTCTTTTTTGTCGAATGAAATAATATCATTTTATTTATCTTCTTTTTCAACATTTTTTCAAAAACTATTTTCTCTTTTTCTTTAAGTTGTATAAGCTATAGACTATCTTCTAAACAATGGACTACTCGGTTCACCTTATAGCAGTGAATTCAATTCTAGTCGACGTGTACCTACTATACTACTTTATAATTTTATATTGCATTCTCTACAAGAATACTCAGCAAATCAGCTTAATTTCATTAAACAAAAATCGTATTTTCCACATTTTTACATTGTTTTTTTTTTTTTATATTAATGCTAGACATATTTTATCCCAAACCATAATTTTTAGATGCTTTAACAAAAAATAATATTGTCTTTTCATCAAACTAAATAAACTATTATCAATTATTTATGTATTTTCTGTGAACAACTTTTTAATTCACAAACTAACTTAAGCTTGTAAACAACATATACACCACACATTTTAAATATTCAGTTTATCGAGTATTAATAAGATATAAAATGTACATTTCACATACTTTTAACTTTGAAATATTTATCGTATTACAGTAGGTATAGACTATAGGGACATAATAAATACCAAGATAAATACCCAAAAATGTATGCTGGGGCAAATTGCATATTTTGTATGTGTATCACTTTGACAATAAAAAAATTCCATTATATCAATAGCTACGGTTGTTGAGAATATTACTATTTTAACCATACGCATAATTTCGTATACATTTAAAACAGCTATAGAAAAGTTTATCAAATTATTAATATATTTTAAAAACTATAGCTAACAAATTTACCGTGTATACTATACGCACTTAGGTACACAAAGCAGAATAATTCAAACATAATTACTAATGCTTGTTAATAATTATTATTCTTTGTATTACCAGCTATTTTTTCAATGTCAAAATCTCGAAAAATATAGAAGAGGACATATAAGTACTTACACCTAATATAATACTTATTATTTATGTAAAATACAATAAAAATTATAAGTTAATAATTACTTCATATTTTACACTTGAATTTTATATTGCTAGACCCATAGCTAATTAATGTAGGTACTCTTAATATAGTAATATTAACTAGATGAGAAAATATTAAATATTTTAACAACGCGGTGGAAAATCAATATAACAAATCTCATCGAAGATATGTTAAAAATAAACAACATGTAGGTAGGTACCTACTTCTTTGATAAACTTGATAACAGTTAATTGTTTTGTCCATATTATAATTATAATTATTATGTAGTAGGTAACCTACCAACTATTTGATCATGCATATAAAAAATAATATATCATAAGTTGTACAATTTTAAATTAAAAATTATTATTATTAATTAACAAAATAGTTGTGACAAACAATAGATAACTTTTTTAACGCTGTTAAAACAATTTACCCTCGTCACGCATCGTGTATTTGGTTGTTCTTTACAGTATAATATTAGATTTACAGTTAAAATATTCAAATTTAAGTGTCACCCTAGCCATTTTTTAAACCTAAATACTTCATTAAAAAACTTAACTCGTGCTCGCGTGTGCTTATGTACATTGTAATTCCATTTGTACAGCAATAAAAAATATGAATAAACTAAACTATAATGTATTCCCATAACAATAAAAATAATAATCATGATGAAATCCTATTCATTTATAAATATCATAATACAGAATACATTATGTATTCGGAGGACAGAATACAACGCGGATAAACTATTTTGTAACTATATTACGAGCTGCGGTCATATGTATGTCATAAAAACAGTTGGTATCAACGTTGTAACTATTCCCAATAAAAAAAACAATAATTCCCGCGTGTGAAGTCCATACAGCTCTACTGTAAGTCTGACACTAGATGTTTTTTTTTTTTTTTTGCCGAAACGCGAAAAAATCACGCATCGACGAAATCTAAAGAGATTTCATGACACGATGACGACGGGTCAGCAGTCGCAGTTTGATTGTATATACTGCAGTGCGAAAGAAAAATATCGAGAGAAAAATAAAGCCCATACCTTGCCGATGAATGTGGCCCCGACGGTTTGTAGTGTTTGGATCACGGCGAAGACGACGACGGCGACGTACGGTCGGTACGCATTTACCGGACTTAAACACGCGCGTTGCGGTGGAGCGGGGATTTGTGTATGTGGTGCGTGCGCGCGTGACGACGATGAGGGCCCGCCACCGAACGACGGACACGACAGCGCTATTGAAAAACCGCGGACGTCGAGCTTTTCCGATTGGTGGCGGCGGTGGTGATGCAAAAATAATGCGTACCTTCATAATATAGATACCGTGCACTGTAAATCAGAAAGCGACCAATAAATTTCACCGTGTTATCATATTGGTATATTTCTCTATACCTATAGTGCTTGGTTTTTTTTTTTCGTATAATAGGTTATAAGATTTGATTTGAATATAATAAAACAAAAAAATGTTCGTACGCCGATCGCAAGAACCGACATCCTTCAAATAAGAATCAGCCAATGGAAAAAACACCGATACTACCATTATTCCATCAATAGTAAAGCACTAAATCAGCACGTATTTTATGGTCATCTATCAGTAAATTTGTCACTTCCTCTGTTGCCGCCTAACTGCCTAAGACGACGGATTGCCGGGAAAAAAGGACTTGCCGCCGAAGAGGGAGATTTAAGTGAAATTGAAAATTCCTTCGATAAATGCCATATGCCACTCTTTGGACTTTCTTCACCAAGACAAGGTCATCATTTTCATCAGTGCAATACCCGAATTTTTCAGGAATCCGGCCTTGCGTATTTTTAAGTATATGGGGTAGCTTAAGATTTTAATAATTTATACAAAAATTACAATGTATAGTTTACTTGTTCACTGTTCAGTTCCCGAACACATGCAGACCTCGAATGCGCTCCGGACATCTGGAATACGGTTCGTAAACTTCAGCTTTCAACTTTTCTCTGTTCAGAGACTTTATAATAGTTCTTGATTTTCACATTATGACAAGGAACAACCATCTGCAAAATGTGATGTTTAAAATGATTTAGAGAAAAATTTAACATCCATGCACATTCACCAAGCATACTCATGTCCTTTTATGCTTTAATATAAAGCATTTACTTATTCTAATTTTTAAACAAACTTAAGACCATATTTTCAATTATTATATTTTTTATAATATATATAGAGTATTCTTTATTTCTGTATTATAGATGTGATAAACACTTTTTCAAAGCAAATGTGAACAAACCATTTTAAACTTGAAATTATGTTAATCTGATGATTTTATAAAACGATGATGCAACTAAATCGATTTGAAATAGTTCCTGGAGTTATTAAATTATATACATACTAAGTGTCTAAGCATAATAATTTAATGGTTTAACATGAAATATAAAAATATGTAATACTTAGTTTATAGTAGCCAGTAGGTACTTATTAGTACAAATTATGACATTTGAATAAATTAATATTAATTACTAATTTACAAAACAGTATGGACCACTTATCGAAAAACCTATTTTCATAAACTATAATATGATACCTACTTTGGCTTAAAATTTTCTTTTAAGAAGTTGATGTGGATTTTTATATTATCTAGTAGTCTGGTTGTAGTGCTTCTCCTATCTGTTATTGTATGTGGTGTTTGGTTCTCATATCTTCATATTTTTGGCATTCTGTTATGATAAACTGTAAGTTTTTAGCACCCAGTACATAAATAATTATAATTATAATAATAATAATAACGATTTGTTTATAAAATATTGAAGTTTTTAAATTACTTTAACGTAAAACAGCTATAATAACCAGTTAAGTTGAAGCCTAAGATAAAATATGTATCTCGCCTATATGTACCAAGTACCATCATCAACGATGCGCCACCGCACCATAGTCGCTCTATTTACTAGTAAGTATATTACAATATAATATACACACAAGATATTCAAAATATGCGAGACAATATATGTATTATTCATATTATAATAAAACGTATATTATTATGTACATACAATACATTATACTAATACTATACGTCTATACAGACTATACCTAACCGATGAAAACATGTTTTATTTACACTACCACCTACGTGAAAAAAAGCTATACTGGAAAAAAAGATAAGAATTGAACGAAATACATGTATTTATTTTTGACGGATTTACGTCAAATTCAATAAATTATACGAACAAAAAAAAATTATACATACTCGCGGGTATATATTGAAAATGTTATACGAAGATAAATAATATTAAATGTTCAAAAAATTGATTGCATTCGAGTTATCCTTTGGAGGCTGATAGTACTACAAGGTGTCGTGATATTTGGATTTTAGATGTGATTAGTTCGACGCAAACAACGTTTCAAGGCGTATAAATTTGATGCAACTTCATATTTTCGACACATGTCACTTCCAAGTATTGGTGGATTACTTACTGAAAAACATTCGGAACTCAACTATAATGTACCTTTTTATCATAAAACTACGCACGATAAGACAATGCCAGTTACAGGCTTACAGCAATTCTTCTGGTCCTACGCATCGTTTATTGTGAAGAACTCTCGTTTATTTACAAACTCCTTATAAGTTTATTACAAAGCAAAATGGGGCCCTAACAACCCTGATAATGATTGGCCTTCGGCGTACATGTAATGAATCTTATCTAGTGTAGTACCTAAATTAATCCGGGACCCAACTAGTATATGTATACTAGCAGTAATTATTATATCCTTAATGTCTAACTAGGATGCGCCGCAAATGACATGTCGTCGACGCAATACCAAATAAACTTGGCTCGAGGGGATTTATAAAGGAAACTTTTTTGTTTTATGCCTTACAAATTTGTAAAAGAAGAAATAATCGATAAATAAACGCAATAAGAAGACCGTAAACCTAACCTTGTTCATCAGCTTTTATTGCTATATGTACTAGTGTAGTTGCATCTATATCCAAGGGTCTAATAAATACGTTTCTAGTTAAAGACGGAAATAATCAAAACGTTTTCAGTATTTACTGAATGTTATTAGTAAATCCTAACCATTTAAACCTAGTTTTTACTAATGATCAGGCTTTTACTGAAAAATAAATAAACATAAAATCATTGATTATAAATATTATTATTTATAGTAATATTAAATACGTTCGAATGAAAAAAAAAACCAGGAAGTAGTTCTGCAATCTGCTGTAGGTATACCTAGTGGCTAGTAACATTCAAGTGTACCTTGTCATTGAGTTTAGATAACGGATGCAGGGGCGCCATTTGAGGGGAGGGGGCAGGGT
>NC_042495.1:103499886-103502129 GCF_005508785.2 Acyrthosiphon pisum | reverse complement strand
AATTTGATAATGATAAATTTATATCGGTATCACTTTATCCACTGGCACACACAAATATGTGTAAATGGTAAGTGGCTACTGACAGGGGCAGACTGGCTATTTTTGGCCCGGGGTGCAAAATTAATTAGGGGCCCGTAATTTTTTTTCAAACCTACCTAAATTAGGAAAGAGCCCTTAGTTTTATAAGTAAATATAAAAAAAAAATTAAGAATAACATGTTGTTTATTTGTAGAGATGTTGAAACATGTTATTTTATTTTTATTTTGTATAATACCGTATTATACGAGTATTATACAGTATACCGACTGTGGTAATTGGGGGCCCGGATAATAAATACAAACGGGGGCCCGAGGTGCTACTTGGTGTATAGCACCCTGGGCCATTCCACCCCTGGTGACTGATAGACAAAAGACATAATAATAATAATATGCATCTATTCTATCTAAAAATATCTTTACTATACACTATATATATTATATACAGTATATACACAGAATGTATGAACGGTATAAAATGCAATGTGTTAACTATAAAAATATGTTTTTATTAAGTATGTTTTTGATACTGTAATGAATCTGTAATGAAAAACTGAAAACACTAGAAACGTTTTTTTAACGATTGGCCTGGAGGTGGGAAAAAATTGGCCTCTTTAATTGTTTGCACACCTTACAAAAAAACTGAAATGGCGCCCCTGAACGGATGTGTTAAATTAAATATTAATTTAATTAGATTTAATTTAATATTGATTACATTTAACGATATATGATTTGTATTGGTAGGTACGAAAAATGATTCTGAAGAAAGACATCGTATCATATTTTATAATTTATTTATAATATTATAACTTATATTACCATTAGTAGGTATCTAATTTATTTATTTTGCTATTAGTATAATACGATAGGTTGAACTAATTTCTATATACAAATTCGCATAATCAGTGCTGGATTTAGCGGGGGTGCAGCGGGTGCTTGCACCAGGGCCTCAAGACCAAGTTTGTATTAGGGGCCTCAGGTTTAAGTCCTAAATTTTCTAACTTTCTATAACTTTGAAAAATATGTTAAAACAGACATTAGTATACGAACATTTTAACTAACAAAAAATGACCTCTTTTAAGTACCATCTTGATCCAAGTTGCTAAAAGATAAGGTACTATAAATTATAATATAGTAATATTATGTTGAAATCGAAACACTTCTTCTGGTAGAAATTTTGTATACAGGATAAAAAAAAAAAATTTAAAAAAACACCATTGTAAAACCAATAGCTTCCTCGCTCCGCTCAGAATCTAAAAAAAGGGAATTTTTACTCAAAACCAATTTTTGAAAAAATCGATTATACTTTTTTGGTGTAACTCACAAACTAATAACCGTAATAACACTTGAAATTTTCACCAAATATTTATATTATCATTTCCCATACATAGTAAAATTTTCAATATTTCTATCAATTTTGCGACTCTTTTTGAGCTACCCATGAGATATTAAAAAAAAATTTGATTTTTTATACATGCAGGATGACACCAAGTCTCAACTCACAATCGTTTGCGGTATGCAATGCGATTAATATTAGATATTGAATTAAAATATAACACATCCTTTACAATATCATGCTCAGCACCTACTGCATGGCTACTGTACAGCAGACCCACTTATTCTCCTTTTTTATTTTAATATAATATATACATTATACCTAATATAATTTAATGATTAGTTGTTATGCTGCAAATCATAAATTACTACAGTTAGTAGTTACCCATGCAAATACAATATATTGTGACATTGGTTATAATTTCAAATTTTCTACGAAGACAAGTATAATTTTTTTAATATCTAAAACAAGAAATATTAGATATAATAATTAGATTAGAATATAGTATTTTAAATACTTTATTCAGAATACTATTTTTATGGGTACTTTTCTGTTATCCCTACTACCACTCGATGCCGCGACTACTCTATTCTGTTATCTCTACTACTATAGTACTATTCCGATAGTTCAGTATTTTCATACATAATACACATGAATTGCTATTTATATAATAATATATTATATTAGTATAACGTTTATTATCAGTCATCACAGTAGTGTAGTGTTATAATATAAACCACAAAATCATCAAGATATTAAATATATATATTTATATATAAATTAAAAAGCTGGACAAGTGGGTACCACTCTGCTGTATAGTAGTTGTCAAGTATGTCATTGTAATGTGTATGTGTTATATTTGAATTCAATGA
>NC_042495.1:103468135-103499728 GCF_005508785.2 Acyrthosiphon pisum | reverse complement strand
TAGTACCGAACACGTATGGCTACTGGGTAAATATACCCCATATATATTTACCCCATAACTTTTGCAAGTGGTAGGTGGGTGACTGCTTAGTGCTTTAAGGTCTTATTGAGTTTGATAAATTACCACTAAATACACAATTTTCGTTAAAATTATATATTCAAATGCTCATAAAAAAGGTCTATGTACGTATAAAATATGAACTGTATTGGGGAGGTATTTTAAATTTTTATATTTATATCCATGTCTATGATTTATTATCGGTTTTATCTAAATCAGCATCGGCGAGGTAGTCGAGATAACAGAATTGAGACTCGCGGTAGTAGGGATAACAGAAAAGTACCTTTTTATGAATTAATATTCGAATACGTCATATTCGAGTAATTATTCCAAATTATTTTCAAAAGTATTTTACCCGAGTCTGCTTAGAAAATAGAAATAATAGAACCTAACTACCTGGGTGCTGACACAGTTTCTGGTTGGAATCGTTTTTCTTATGCACAGTGATAACCGATAGTTATTATAATGGTTATTAATATTGTTGAATTCAAATTTAACACAATTATTTTCCATTAAAGTGACATCTGAACAGTTTCAATTCCGATTGACGAGGACACGATATTTATGCATATATTATGCTTAATGATCGAACCCTATGCGGTATAGGGTTTGTATAGGCTATACCTATAATAGTTTTGCGACTATACAACAAAGCAACTCAACTTCCCGGTTCTTTCTTCCATTTCTTTTCGGACAACTATTGCTTGTTAAAACAGTCCAGCGTTATTTTTTTTGTTACTACTTACTAGAACCTCAAGACAAAAAATGTTTAACAAATGTCTCTTTGCAGTTCACCGGAATAATAAATTTTCAGTCTGATCCACATCCGTGACGTCACTGTCGTGGCACAGACGTCGTGACTGACGTGTTCTGTAATACTAATAATATACTATTCTGTGTTATCCATAGATAACCTTTATAATATCTGTGGTGTTATCAGCACTATAATAATATTGATAACAATAGACAATATGATATAACATGATTTTGTTGTTTTGTAAATAGTATGGTAAAAATACACATTTTTTTAACTATAAATCTTTAATATTTATGGAAAAATAGCCATTGCGAAAAACAAACGTCATGACTGACGTAAGCTCGTACAGAGACCAACACTTTAAAGGCTCTCGAGGTGAGCTGGACAAGATATTGCGCTTGTCTACGACCATATACATTGGAAACTTGGCGTTTTATACAACGGAGGGACAGATATACGAACTGTTCTCGAAGTGTGGCGATATTAAGCGCATCGTCATGGGCCTGGATAAATTCAAGAAAACACCCTGTGGCTTTTGTTTCATTGAGTACTATACAAGGGAAGATGCAGATAATTGTATGCGGTTCGTCAACAGCACCCGACTGGATGACCGCATCATAAGAACAGACTGGGACGCCGGATTTATAGAAGGCAGACAATACGGCCGTGGAAAAACAGGCGGCCAAGTTCGGGACGAGTATAGGACTGATTATGACATTGGCCGAGGTGGTTACGGCAAAAACGCACAACCCAAAGCAGACATGATAATATTCGGCAGAAACAAAGATTCCCTTCCTATGGAATAATGCACAATTTCAACGAAATCTGCACCGAATTATTATTTTTAAATATATATAATTTTTTTTTCCAATCATGTGTAAATATCCTACCTACCTACCACTTGATTTTGTAAATAAATAAATATTTTATATGTTGTAGAAGTGTATTCATTCAATTCAAACTCAAATTATCAAATTATGATCATGTTTTATAACATTGGGATGTGACATTTTTAAGTTGTTCGCACAAATGAATGATTATGCATTGCTGTGAATATATTAGCATGAAAGAAGAACCTTTGTATTTGACCAACATTTGGAAACTGCTGTTCAAAGTAAATATACTGGACCATAATCATATTATTGAATTGTGGCACTCTTTTCAGTTTGCTTGTTTTATTGTTTTTTTTTTTAACAATATTTGTAGTAATTATTATATAATTAATATTAATGAACGATCAACTTGTTCAAAGCTGTAGCCATAAATTCAATATTTAATAAATACAACTCTTAGTGAATTAATATATAAGTTGCTACTTACCAACTATAAGTAATAAAGTGTCGGTTGACGGCTGTAAAAAATAAAAATAAATACTAAATATCTACTTATATTAATAGATTTTCATTTTAAACTGTTGGTCCAGTCAATAAAAATGTAAGTCGAATAAAAGAAACAATAACAAATTTAAAGTTATACGTGAACCAAGTTAAATTATAGCTTTAATGAAACTGTATTAAAATAATTAAATGTACTATAAATATTTATAATTATATGTTAATAATACATACAAATGTACTTCTTAGTATTTTTCTTTTAAAATTGATAAATTAAAAATCTATAGTATTTATATCAATGGTATTGCTATTTTGAATATATGTAGAGACCAGTTATAACTTTATAAGGAAAGATAAAAGCTTTTTATTTCATGACTCATAACAGTCAAAAGCATGAGCTCTCAATATTATTCAAAAACATTTCACATTTAAAAACATATGCATACGCATAACCAAAATGACAAAATAGATTTTAAAATCTAATGATGAAAATTATTTATTAAAATAATTACATAATGTGACCATGATGTGGCATGTTGAACATCCATCCTACTATTGCTATTTAAAATAGTAAGCTAATATAAAAGGGCATTTAGAGATGGATTTGTAGTGTTAAAATCTGAGCACCTTCAGAAAAGACAATATTAAATTATTTGTATTTGTGAGTGTACAGTAAGTTATAATCAGAAATAAAATATAATTATTTAACAAATCAACTATTCTATATTTTTACTTCTTTAATACATAAAAGATCAAACTACTACTAAGTGACTATCACTTCTATAACTACATTAAAACATTTTCTTTATAAAGTTATATTATTTTTTATATTGCTACTATATTATCAACACATAATTGGTTTACATTGTTTCAATGCAGTGCCATTACTCCTCTTTATTGTGCTCCTCAAGGGTTTTGGCCTACCATATTAATGAAACATTGGTTACATTGTTTCTCTATTCTACTCTTCATACTCTGTCCGCAAGTACGGTACAGCATTCTTTTATATTTGGACATTGACATCGGCATCATTATAGTGTTAATAGTATTCCACTTTCTGGTCGTGCCCGTGTTAGATATAAACACCAATGAGAACATCATAATTACAGTAACTATGGTAGCCACTGTGACTTGTTTCTATTTTGCCAAGAAACTCGCAATCAAATCTCATCTTAAATATGATCTAGAAATGACAAATGTCAATGGAAGAAACGAAAATATAGTTTTAATGAATGAAACTGTAACTATTCAATGCATTATTTGTAAAAGGGATGTACTGTCCAGAACATATCACTGTCTTGTGTGTAAGAGTAAGACCTATGTGATTCAACAACACATCATTCTTATTGGTATGATACTGAGGTCTATTGATGTATAAAAATCATAAATAAATACAATTATAGTGTTTTATTTATTCGTAGGATAGACCGACGATAGACAGGAAAGCATAATAGGAAACCATAAATGACTGGTCTGGTACTCGGTTCAGTTTGGTTTACATTCTGATCAAATCTCATCCTGACTACCCTATGTCAACCTTTCAAATTTTTTTGCAACAATCGTGTAACCCGATGACTGTAGTGATGTAAATTATTATATAATGCATGGCTAATTATATTATTAGGCGTGATATTAAGTAAGACAATGTTAAATATATTATTATATATTATCATAATACATATTGATTCGTTAAAATGTATACATATATACATTTTTATATCAAATATCGAAAAGATACCTCTTGGACACTAATTAAAAAAACGTATGACATTTAATAAAAAAAAAAATAATATAAATAATCTAAAATACTTTACGTTTTACCGTGTAATTTCTTGTATTACATTTACAATTATGTTAAAATTTCTACTGGTTTTACAAGTTTAATACTATACTATACTTTAATTTAATAGTCTACTCTTATATGCACTAACATTTGGGACCTATGCATTATGATTATTTACAATAATTAATAAATAATAATTATATTATTAATTATTATTGTAAATATTATTTAAATTTATGCGGGAAATGTTGTTACAGTATATTATATCACTTATCAGTATTAATATTACGTCCAATCAGGAGTCAGCCGGACTCTTTTCATAGTCATTCGCGATAGAAATTGATAAGCTGTAACGGGCACGCTTTGTATCATACGACATACACACACTATCATTATTAATATGTTTAATGTTATTAATTTTCCATGTGGCCCTTTACAAACCAACCTCCGCCGGCCTAAAAATTAAATATTAATAAGCTTTATTTTGTTTTATTGGTTTCACGCCAGACGTGAGAATAGCCAGTATTCGCTTGGCTTGTTTTACGTCGGATGTGAAAATAGACGCATTTTTAATCATGAATATTTCCATAAGCTTAGCGTCAAAGAAGACCCGGCATGCCGTTCTAAAACCTTCGTCCAATCCACCGATTATTTTCACTCCTGGTGAAAAAATTAGAGATCAAACAGGTTTCATGAGGTAAACATTGGTACACCAATACGCTCAAATTATTTTTCTGGCTAATTATTTATATTAAAATAAATATGGAACATGCTCCTAATATAGTATTATGGTCTTATTGAATTATGATACAGTTAATAATTCCTATCTATATTACAATATTAAATAAAAATAATAGAATTCCGAGTTTTGGTTTTACCTACCTATATGTAGGTAATAAAATAATGGGTATCTAGTATATAGTAAGTTATTAATCTTATAAAGGAAATAAATAATTGCCCCCAAATAATTTGTTTATGCTACCTCTGATCTAATAATTTACCTATAGTTATTTTAAATTTTATAAAATATTACCAATATAGAGGTCATGGAACTTATGTATCGGCTGGGTCATTGAAGGCAACTGTAGCAGGAGTAGAACAAAATATTAATAAGCTAGTCACAGTTAGTCCATTACGGTGTCGATATAATGGAGAGATTGGCGATGTAGTGATTGCTCGTGTAACAGAACTGGTGCATAAACGCTGGAAAGTAGATATAAATGCTAGACTGGATGCTGTGCTACTGCTAACTTCTATTCAACTACCAGGAGGAGAATTAGTAAGTTAAAGTTGTAGTCTTAAGACAATACTAAAAAGTAATATTTCTATTTTTATAGAATTGTGTTTATACTATGTTTTATAGAGAAGAAGAGGTATGGAAGATGAACAATCAATGAGAAGTTACTTGAGCGAAGGTGACTTAATTAGTGCTGAAGTTCATTCTGTATTTGCTGATGGTTCTTTATCATTACACATGCGAAGTTTAAAGTATGGCAAGGTAAAAAATTGTATAATTCCTTATTTTACTGAAACAGATATTTAAATAAAATTTTGTTTTAACAGTTAGGACAAGGAGTATTAGTAAAAGTACAATCCAATCTAATAAAACGTAGTAAAAATCATTTTCATAACTTGTCAGCTGGAGTTAGTGTTATACTTGGTAACAATGGTTACATTTGGATTGAACCAACAAACGACAATAAAGATCCTGTTGGATTTGAAGTTGATCTTCAACAAGTATATTATTTATTTAATTTAATATATCATTCAGAATAAAAATTACTATTTTTATTTGTATAGGTAGTTGATATTGGTGATAGACAAACAATATCAAGAGTGCGTAATGTAGTATTAGCATTATCTTATTATAAAATGCTTATATATGATACAAGTATACAGTATGCCTTAGAAGAATCAAACAAGTATACTGTAAGTATTAAAAGTAAAATATAAATAGAAAAGTTTTATTGCAAATATCTAGTATATCTAACATTAAGTTTTAATTAATAATATATTCTTGATCCGGACACATTTTCTTCCTAAAATTGAATTAATGAAAAATATATTGCATAAAATATGTATTTTATTAAAAAATAAAGTATAATAATATTAAATTAATTATTAATTTAAGTCTTACAACACTATTACACTTCATTATATAATTAATAAACTATGTCTGTCTTAAACATATTACTACAATAGAATTTAATTGTTTATTTTTAAGTTTATTACTGTAAGACATGTTTAATATAATTTAAACATTTAAATAATTAAATAATTAAAAAAAACCATAATAGAAGCTTAGAATCTATAATACACTCGGGAGAAAATATAAATTACTTAAAATGTCGTAAAATCAATATTTACAGAATAACCGATGTAGATTATTGTTTTCAATGTATAACACAATACCTAAGACTGAAAATGTGAATTATTTAAAAAAAAAATCTAAATAACACATTTAGTTTTGATTTTAAATAATTTATTCAATAGACTTACCTATTTTATTGTGTTTTATTTTTAATAAATTATTTTATCAATAATAACCATACAAAATTAAATCAAAGAAACATTTATTCATATGATTATAATAATTTTAATATAATTTTTTATAATTTATTAAAGATTCTCAATATCACAATTTTTACTTATCTAATTTCTGATCTTAAAATATAAGCGTAAACCTAAAATCCGATTCCAATT
This sequence comes from Acyrthosiphon pisum, assembly GCF_005508785.2. Classification (NCBI taxonomy): domain Eukaryota; kingdom Metazoa; phylum Arthropoda; class Insecta; order Hemiptera; family Aphididae; genus Acyrthosiphon; species Acyrthosiphon pisum. Next base: position 103,493,094 of record NC_042495.1, on the reverse strand, counting down.
ACTAAATCAAATTAACATTACATCATAATTCTATTATTTTGTCATTAATATTATTTGCTTGTATCAATTGAAATTTAACAGCTATTATAATCAATTACCATGTTGTAATGGAAAAATATAATAATTGTATTTTACACTGTATTTCATATGTTTTTTTCCCTTTAATTATAGTTATTGTATGAAATGAATTTTTAGAATTATAAGGATAAGAATAACAATTTAGGATCAAATTTACCAAACATGGATAATATGAAAAATGGACAATAAGCTTAGGAAAAAAATATGATAAGAGCAATTTTAGAATTTTACACTAACCGTTACATTTTGATTTGCATTACTTAGATATTTCAATTTTCACTATAACAATGACTTATGTCTTAAATTTCTGATTTAAGTACACATTAAACATCAAAAACAATGTAATTACAAGTAAATCTTATGAAATATTAACTTGCACTAATTCCATTCCAATTAAACAAGAATATTATATAATTATGTTTATACATTTATCTTAGTAAAATATGCATTAAACATTATTCAATTTTATTTGACATAGTATTTCTAAAAAATCTGAATTATATCTACAGCAGTAATGAATGTATGCTCCCTTTGTCTTTTAGGTATCAGATTTATTAACCGCAGAAGCTTGTTATGATATTGCAAATCTTACACGCCATCGTTTACAAGCTATGGGTGAATAATAAAGGAAAAAACATGAAGACTATAATGATATACCAGAATTTTGAAGTATTTATTTTTATACTTAAACTTTTTATATGACTATATTAAATAGAAGTTTTATTCTGTGATATGTTTTCTAAAAAAAATTAATCGTGAATTATGTTCAATAAAAATTAAAAAGGTTAAAAGGTTGACAATATTGAGTATAATAGCTATACCTATTAAATTCCTTGATATACTCTCCTTTTTTTTTAGTGAATTTATGTTTAAATTGTGTTCGTTTTGGATTTGCCATAAATGATTTCATGTGTGAGCACTCAGACATTCAATATTACATATTTACTGAACATTCATTAAACAACAATTTAAAGCTCTTATATAAATGTCTAAATAATAATCAATAATATCGTGTTTAATGGACAATACAAACTGAAAAAAAAAATTGTTTATCTTTTTCTTTTATAAATTCTTATTGAGCATTAGGCTAACATTACAATAAAACTTTTTTTTTAATTCTATAAAATACCAAAAAAGTATGCAATACCTAATTAGTAATTATTAATAAATATCAAATAATCATGTTCCCATCTGTAGGTTGAATATTTCAGCTAATTATTAGCCTATTAAATTAATAATTTAATATTAATATGTAAAAATTAAAAAATGATTCAATTATACAAATGTTAATTATTTCATTAAAATTAATGAAATCTACAAACTATAATAATATTATATAAGTGAAAATATAAAAACAACAAAATTGTGAGCGTAAAATTAATAATGATAAAAAAAATTATTTTCAGGAACTAAATGTTTTTATTAGAATGATTTCCAAAAATCACTTCCAATTTTTAAAATTGATCGACAATACACTTATACAACTATAATAACAAATGAATCGTATAAAGCTGTAAACAATAATAACATGTTAAAATATTTATCTAAAAAAACAAAGGTTACCAAATGTCATGTATTTAAAAATATAATTATAATATTGTTGACTAGGTAACTACATTGTTTATTAAAATATTATGTACAAGGTGCAACATACAATATATAATTCTCATCTTTATAAAGAAAAGCAATATTACTTGACTAGAAATATTAAAAAATAAAAATTATGAATGTTTTTATGGTATTTCATAAGTGTTATATACAGGACAATTTAGTACACTACAACTGTATATAACACTTGTTACAATAATTAAAATTTAATTATGATAAAAAAAGAAATATAGTTTATATTCTGTACGCTGAACATTACTCATAAATGATATACATTTAAATTATAAAATCTAGGGTTGGATTCTTGTTTCTCTCAAATAATCACTGTACAAATCAAACCACATTATAGTACTGCATACATAATTACTCAAACAAATGTTTATTCTATTGTACTGTGAAAACTGATTTTACAAAAGTATTCGCCATTATTCGTATTCCCTGTCTGACTGATATAGTAATTATGGATAATATATACAAAGTAAATACTATGCACTACATCTTTGCTAGCTATATATGTTTATGACATATACAACTGAAATTCATTTTTATATTTGCACCTCCAAAAAAGTCCATGGTATAGTTGTGTTGTAACATCGCTCTAAAGTACTAATCTAAATAAATTGGTGTTGTCAGCGTTTATCAGTCTCACTAATAAAACATTTTAATTTAATTTTTACTGTGACATTTTATAATAATTCTCAATGAATTGTGACTTAACAAAATGAAAATTATTTTATAAAATATAAACAACACGAATGTAAAACTATATCCCCATGTCCGATGAGCGTGTCTTGGTAGTACATAATATACTACTACATGAGCGCGCATTTCTCCCGTATCTTACGGCCGCGCATGGACTTTTTTTCGGGCTGCAGCGATATGTTCCTATTCTTCTCCAGATTGAGAAGCTCCTGAAACAGCTCCTTGACGTTGTGGTTGGTCTTGGCTGATGTCTCCATAAAATGACAGCCCCACCGTCGAGCCTCAGCATCACCTTCTTCGGCTGAAACTTCTCGAGTGTCATTCTCATCACACTTGTTGCCCACCAACATGATTGGTATTGATGGAAGCTCCGACGCACCTTTGGTCTCTTTGATGACCTGTCAAAAATTTATTATTTTAATCACAAATAATGATTCACACTTGGTTTTATGTTTATGATAAATTGACTATAACTTAATAGTAAAGATAGAATGGTAATAATTAAGACCCAGAACTTGATGCATTTGCATCTTCTTTTCTAATGCTTACATTTGAAGCTCGTATTTACAGAAATTTGATTCATGTAAAAAGAATTTACTGGTACAATTTTTATTTTTCATTTTTAGGGAATTCATTGCTTTACGGTCTTTTTTTTAGTATTTTTGGTGCATGTTATTCATTTTTGTACTTTTTTTTTTTACATATATTTGCATTTTTCTTGTTGAAATTTACACTTTATTGGAACACATTCAGTTTCCATTATAGCTTGTCAATTATTGATGTCCATTATCTTCATCGTTTCTTGTTGCAATCTGTGATTATTTAATAAACTGAAGGCATATACTATTATAGGCCCGGCTAATCAGAAAAAAATATCCCAAAACTCAATTAACTTATTTCTAATTGCAAAAAAGTATTTTTGAATGCTCCTTCAAAAGTAAAATTTTTTAAAGAACTAGCACTTATAATAATTATGATACATGAATCGTATAAAACGTACATTTTTAAAAATGTTTGGTATTTTTGTGGTCATTTTTGAAGTCATTTTCTGATGTTTATAAGTAATTTTAAAAATTTTTAAAGATTTTTAGATTATCAAGTTCCGGGCCCTAGTAATAGTTTTTAAACGTTTTTTCTCATTTTTTTAAGCAACGCTAGACTAGCTACAAACTAAATTTGTTCTGTAATACATAGATTCAAAATATATTATGCTTATTTCACTTTTTAGATTCTGAATTTACCGATGAACGAATTAATTTTACAATGATGTGTTGTTTTTTTTTCTGCCTTTCGTCACCTTTGGGGCAGTAAAAATACTTTGATTTTCTACTTCAGCATCTTTTCTTGTAGGAAATAGAACCTAGTTGCTCAACTATTAAAGTTGGTACTTTGGTAGGTCTAATAAGTAATAACCGTTAATACTTTAAATTGTCTAATATTTATTTAATCTATTTCTATGCGTGATAACAATTTTACGAAATATTTTGACTCTGAGCAATTTATAGACATTTGAAATGTTTAATTTTTTTCTATAAATGTCGATAAAAAAAAAATTCGCTGAATCAAAAAATTTTAAAATTGTATACAAGGTTCTTCGTAACTTTTTATAATAACAGTTAAAAATTAAAATGTTGATAAAATTTATCAAAATCACGAACATTTGCAAATTATTTTGTAGTTAAAAATGTATAAAAATGTTCAATTTGTATAGGTTGCTAATGATTGAAAATTAAAAACAAGATTTCTCATAAGTATTTCATACTTTAACCAAACAATCTAAAATATATATATAAACACAGTTTTATTTTATAGATATTTAAATAAACAATTTTAGTTATATCGTTGTAATTTAAAAATATTGTTCGTAACTTTTAAAGTATATTATTTTATTTTGTGCACAAGACATTTTCAATTTCAATGTTTTCGGAAAAAATTAATTCAACCGTTTTTAATAATGTCATAAAATATTATAGGTACCTAATTAGTAATTAATAATATAGGCTGACAAACCAGAATCGCTCAGAACCGTTTTTCGTATAGGTAGGTACAATGATTTTACATTAATATTTAATTTTAATTTAACATATCCATTACAGTGACCCACAGACCACAAGATAACTAATGTATAGTATTCCTATTACAGTATTACCACTCCTATTATTCCTTATACCTATTCTATTAATATTAAGTATTGCATAATGTAAAATGTTGGTAATGTTATTAGTAAGTTTTATATGAACAACATAAGGAAGATATTTATTTTTACTACGAGCCAAAAAATATTTTTTCTCTCCTGATATTGATAAAACATTATATAAATTATAAATTATAATACTATATACAAGCTTAGTGTCTACATTTTTTTAACCATGCGTATTGGGTATAGATTAATAAATGTCTAGAATTTATTTAAGAAGTACCTATAAAACTGTATTTGCGTCAGTTAAAAAAAACCTTATACAATATAGCCATATCATAATTTATAGTACCTACCTAATAAAATAATTACGTATTTTCAACACAGACTGTCCTGAATGAATTATGATATGTGATTGTATTATTGTCCGAAGACTTTCGGGCAAATAAACATAAACCAACACAGTTAAGTTTTCCTACCCACACGATAATAATATTATGTAGATAATACATAATACATACATTACCCTTCCTATCTACCTCGAATAACGAATTGTACAAACATTTGCCGGCAGTTTAGTTTTCCTGCGGGGACGAAAAATAAAAGCAACTGAAAACCTCTCAGCCCTCCTCCAGTCCTCTCCTACTTAATACAATCGATAAACATGCGCCAGTTTTTACTTCCTAGTTTCTACCAGTTAATATTATCATATTATTATAGATGTTTGCGGTATTCCGTAAAAAATATTGATATACAATGGACTTGGGCGTATATTGTATACCGCTTTTCTAGATTTCGGCCAACACAATATATTAAAGTCTGGCGCGTAGCCATAATATATATTATATATATTTTACACGACGAGGGCCAAACGATAGCACAACGTTTATGGGCAATGTATAATTATATAAATGTATCTGCGTGTTATAGTTACCCAGACAACAACGACGGACTGACTTTTAAATTAGATGACGTAACGATATGAAACCGTAGCGTGGTAAATATTGATTCTCAAAATACCTTTATTGGCCATGGTACTATGATATAATAGGAGGTACCTATACGGGCTACGACTAGCTATATAGTCATTCAAGCATATATTATACGATATACCTACCTTAACATAGCAGTTATTGGATCACCAAACGCATCAATTAAAAGTACCTAGTTACTAGTTAGATATCCACGAGAGAAATATAAATTATTATGCAGTACTTATGATTTGCGTTTTGATATTTTTTTTTGAGAGAGAGAGAGAGGGGGGTTGTAAATTTTTTTATCGCTCTTAAATTATTTAATTGTATGCCTAATAGGTAACTGTATTTCAAATAAGTATCTAATTACAATATAGATCCGAATCATAAAATGCTAATTGTAGGTCGTTTTATTATTCCCACTTGTCAACGAAACAATGTTGAAAACTCTAATAAAGAAATGCTCTTGAACTTAAATAAAATCATTCGTCGTTTTTCTGGAAACTAAACGCAGCATCGGCACACTGCACTGGATCGTATTTTGGATACAATGATTCATCGTAGATTTCAAATGTTAAGACATCCATTTAGGGCCCGTATTACAATAGTTGAACTCCGGTTAAACCACCGAATTCGGCCAGTAAAATCAGTGGTTCAAGCGTAACCAAGGTTTAAGCTATGATTGTAAAACGGGCCCTTAGTTTCCCAGCTGCGTTCATACATAGGTACCATACTTTTTGAATATTATAAACGGTATGACTATGTTTTTAGCTTAAAATAAATAAAAACTACTATTGAATATTAATTATTATTGTAGGTGGGTATAATAGTTACCTAGTACTATTAAATATACAATCCTGAATCTCGTAAATGTATTTTACTGAGTACCTATTGAATATTCAAGTAAACTAATGGAATACTAATTAATATTGTATCTTCGGGATTAAATCAGTAGGTAGTCGTGGATTGTCGGAAAATGCGTACAGTCGTTACAAACGAAGAATATTGGTACGGTCATTAGAAATCAGGATTTCTCAAACTAAAACCAGCCGCAAAGTATTGAAGTATATAGGTAACCACTCTACTTTAGGTACAGTGTAGTAGTGTACAGTTGTTATAGGTGTCAAGTGTATCTGACTAGGTATCTTGTTATTGAGTAAATCACTGTAATGTCTGAGTTAAATTTTAATTAAATTATAAATCATTGGATACAATGAAAAACGTTTCTGATCGAAATCTGTCTACGTTGCGTTTCCGAAAGGAAAAACATATTTAATACATTTCTAGACATTTCTACTCTGAAACATAGACTTCCAGTAGGTGGGCACTATATAATATAAACCTAACTATTTATAATATAATTGTTTATAATTATTATCAATAAAATAATAATAAAAACGTCATTGAATAAATTATTAAATGTAATGTTATTGGCATCCGCATTAGGCATCATTAAACTATAGTGTCTGCACTCTGCAATCTGCAAATATTTTATAGTAACGTACTTCCGGTACTGGCTCATTATCAATGACATGGAAAAAATTGGGATTTATATTATTTTGTTTTATGACAGTATAAGTCTGTATAGAACACGTAATTGTACGAAAACAATAATATTCTGATTTATCACAGATACATTTATGTGTTACTGTTTTGCGATTTTATAATTATTAGTTATAACTTATTTCTACTATTCATTATAGACAATAATATATTTATCGGAATTTGGAACCGAAAAAACCAACAAAAAAAAACCTAGATACATCAAAATAGGTATAAGTTTCGGTCATAGTACCTATTCAATAAACGTTTATATTAGCGTTTTCAATACATGACATAATTTTAAAAATATTTTGTTTGTTTTGATGTATTTATAAGCTTGAAAAATGTACGATTTTTTTTTCAATAATTGACGATAAACATTTTTTGGATCGTCAAAAAGCTTAACTATTTAATACAAGATTCCTTATAAGTTGTTATTATAGCTATTTAGAAATACTAAAAATACATAATATTACACAGGCACGATTTTTTTTCGTCCATAGGCTGACAAACTGTTTCTCAGAATCAGTTTTTGTATGCAATGATTTATCATTGAGTTCATATTTAACTCATAATTTACAGTGATTTACACAATGACTCGATACCTACTGTACCTAGCTACATCAGAATGGTTACCTATTTCCCCCCGTTTATTTTCAAAAATACTGAGCATTTTCAATTTTGACCTCCTTTAAAGTACTGACTAGATCTAACTTGCTACCAAATAACCTCCCTCGAAGTTGAGGATCGGAGTATTTTTTCTACTAGATAAAGTGTCTTCAGCAACAAAAATAAATTTTTAAAAAAAATCATTGCAAAATTAATACATTCTTTGCTCTGCCGAGAATCTAAAATAATAATTCGTATACGTCGCCGTCATGAATTTTGTTTATGATAGGTACAATATCTCATATTTCATGTGTAAGATAACAATAATGATCAATCATGTCGGTTAGTTCTTCACTTCTGCACTATGTACCTACCTACCTATATTAAACAGGATGAATGTACCTACATTGAAAGACCACGCGTCATGAATCTAAGATGCATGATTAAAATTTAACGCCTATAGGAAAAATAAAATATCGATTTCACTTCAAAACAAACTCTGTCATATTATTACTAGTTAGTGGTTAGTTCAATAAATAAACAACAATGGATTTCTTTTTTAATACCTTAGAATTATTTAATTAATTCTATTGTAAACTGTTATTATAATCACCTATTGTACATTGATAATTGTTTTTATAGTTTTATTTGTGTGTAAAATTATTATTATTATTATTATTCAAGTTCATTACATTTTAATATTTTTGGATGTCGAATTTTTTGAACCCCTGTGAATATAGATTACTGGTATTATACCTCCATATTACATTAATATTTGCTAATAATTAAATAGTTACAATATTCCTCTTGCAGTAATTATTTCATTTTTTTTATTCAAAATACAATAGACCGCACCAATGTTCCGTTTACCAAATCGCTAATGGGGTTTTAATTTTTATCCTAAGGGCGTGGCCAATAACCTAGCGACACGAGTATCTTATAAACGTACACAATGAAGATATAAGATCAGATACTAAAAATTAAGAAACCAAAAAAAATAAATAAACATTATAATATATTACAAGTAATGTGAAAATTTAAATTCAATTAATCTATCCATAATCCATATAGTGAACATTTAATTTGAAGTCACGTACCTACCTACCTAAAGTGATCTACTATTTTTATAATATTATAGTTATATTAGTGTACCTACCTATTTAAAAAAGTACCTAATGATTAAAACTTATAAGACAGCTATAATGATTTTCCGATGTTGGCATAGGCGTGTCCAGACCTCATCCGCAGGTCATGCGCAACAGTGGCATATCCAGGGGAGATTACTGTACCTCCCCCCCTCCCCAAAAAAAAAAAAAAAGATAAAAAAAAATTAGATTAAGGTTTAGGAATAATATATTATGACCCCCGAATTTTGAAATAAGCTTTATCAACTGATAATAAATTAATAAGTTTTACTTTTTTTATTAGGAATAAAAAACAATATTCCTTTTATACCAGATAATTAAATAACTATAGGTAGGTTATATGAAATTGTATTTAGTTCTTAGTTTTAAAATATAATTATTTTAATACGATAATAATACTTTTACAAATGTTTATTTTTACGTGATGAAAATCAAAAAACTTAATACGAAATCAGAAACTTAGAAAAAAAAGTTTATATTATGCACCCCAATTTATAATGTACCTAAGTAGGATCAAATTTCGCAGGTGATGCCTGTGAATGACAGGCATGACCTGTAAACACGCCTATGGATGTTGGTATTATTATTATTATTTTTTTTGTTAAAATTTCTTACAATATACATACAAAATAACATATGAATTGTAAAGAATATATATCATTGAGCCAACAAGCTTAGGAGTAGACAGTACAGAGGGAATATATAAGTTATAGGTAGTACTATATTATTAAGTGTTTACTTAACATTCACGAATACGCACATTCCCGCAATGCAACTGCAGTGTATACATTTATAACATAATATTACATATTATAATATTATTATAACATAGGTACCTAGTATAATAATTAATAATGAATAATAATACTATACACTTAGCGTACGGTTTACCAGTAGGTGTATCTATTTGCTAGCTCTCCTGCTCCCAAGTAATTATTGTTGTCTATTTCTTATAATAAACTTGTGGTGGATGACAATAGTAGATATTAAAATAATAACTTTTGTAATTATTTATCATAATCATGTTTCACGTCAGAGCATAATAAATATTATCATTGAAAGATTCCGAGTGGAGCGATGAATATAACGATTTTACAATATAATGTGTTTTTTAATTTTCTATAAATGTCTGTGTATATAATTCGATATGTAGAATATAAATATGCTTGAATTTTCAACAACAGGATGGTTTCTGATAGCAAATTGGATGTTAGGATCTAGTTGGTACTTTTAAGAGGTAAAAACAAAAATTCCCAATTCTTTTCTTAATAATTAGGAAAAACTGAAATTTTTTCGTTTTCTTCAAAATCGATATTATTTGTAGGTGTAACTCAAAAACAAATAACTGTAGATATACGTGCAATTTTCACCAAATGTTTATATTAGCATTTTCCGTACATGAATAATGTTCAATAATTTTTGGCGCTTTTTGAATTATCTCAGACATTTGACATTTTCCATTTTTCTAGTTTTTTTTTTTTTTTTAATTTCGATAAAACTTTTTTCATTGGGTCAAAATAATGTAATACAATGTTCCTCATATGTTGATACGTTGATTTAGCAATTTAAAAATATTGAAGATACATAGCCACAACTTTAAATTGAAAAATTAGTCTCATTAACATTATTCGGGTGAATTTGGAGCCTCCGCCTCTCTTCACGTAATGGCACATTTAAATCTATAATGGGACATCAGCCCCCCCCCCTGGCTAACGCCTATGGGTTTACCTAACATTTCCGACTCTCCAAGATCGGTATAACATTATATTATGGTGTATTAGACTCACATAAATATCGCGCGTATTAATATAACGAGCCAGTGAATATGTCTGACCTATTTCCCGTATACGATTATTACAATATATAATATAGGTACTGTATAGTGTATACTCGTATGCATACAATTTTAAGAGCGCAATTGGTATATCGACCCTAAAACGTATAGAGTGCAATTTATTGGTATATGAAAAGGTAATTTTAAGCGCAATTGGTAAACTCCCCCCAGATAGACCGGTAAAGGCAAAAACAAAAACCCCTCTCCTGCAGCTGCGTGCGGCTGCTATTAGTGCATATATTATGTAGGTAGGTAGGTACCTATATCAATGATGTGATAATTTTGAATTGATTTCGTGGCAGATAATATTATTATCTATACCTGAAGATTTGTATGGTTCAGAATTCTCTAAATAGAGAACCCTTGATAATTTTGATCAGCACGTCTAAAGTCTTTGTATAGTAAAAAGGTAAATCACTTCAATCATCAAAAATGGAAGGACTTGTGGAGACCCCGGCGGAGACTTAGTAGGTGTCTATGACTATACTATTAGTTAAGTGCCAATATGTACCCAGTGGCGTCTGACAAAGACGGATTGATCATCGGTAAATTGTCGGCGATAACCGCGTTTTCCTAAGACGAAAGCCGGCTCACACCTTCGTGTTTCGCGTCGTGTTTTTATGAAGCTAGTACCTACCTCTAGTCTTTACTATAATGTTATGTATCTATACTGACTAATACTAATAAAATATACACATCGTCGCCGTCGCCTCTGACATTTTGGCAAAATCTGCCCGCCCCAAACGGCCACATGTGGTGCACCCATATGCCATAACCAAGGTCCAATAGCACCCGCATAGGCAGAATTAAATTTTACTCGGGGCAAGATTAAAATCCAATGGCCAAATTAATAGATTATTGTATTGTGGTATTCTATACTAATATATCTATTCTAATATGCGTAATCACCGTTAACACATTTTTATTTTAGAAATATATTATAAATTAAATGATACGCCAACATGCCATATAGGTAATGTAATATGTAAGGTCTGAGTCTCGGGTTTGCTATTCCATCTCCGCGTATTGGCAGTTCCTAGAATTGAAGGACACTGCCAATACCTACACGAAGATAGAATACTAAACATGCAAAGGCTCAAATCACGAGGGTTGTGTCTACAAAGAGCTCTAACTATCGCCGAGTCAAGGAATAAGATTATCCCAGATGCGTGGCAGAATAAATGGATGAGAAAGAGACCCGGGGGCATCCATATAGAGAACGCGTGAACTCCAGTCTCGATCATTGACCTCTCTACGAAAATCTAGGTCAGACCTAACCGCATACGTATGTGACTAGGAAAATATAACGAACTCGTGTACTGCAAATCTAAATTTAGAGAGAGCCTGGAGTGCAATTGAGGCGCAAGTGTGCAGTCGATGCAACACTTAATTTTGGACTGAACTAAGGATTGGGATTTGGAGGACTTCACTAACCCTTGAGGCAGTAGCCTGGCAAAATTGCTTGGATGTTGAAATTGAAATATGCGAATGATGTGATATTTTATGTGTTATTGCTTATTTTGCTTAAACACTAAATAAAATATTTATTTATGTTAGTTGTAATAATAATTTATTATGTTGCATTATACGACGGTTATATTTTATTTAGTGCTATTGTTCACATATTGCTATGTCATACTAATAAATAAATATGATGTATATGGTACTAAGTTAGAGTTGACAAAAGCTCGGGTTGGGGGGGGGCAATGGCCCTATTATCCCCCTCTCCTGCGGGCATCCTTGCTACCGTGTATTCTCTGCAGAAAGTGGCGCCGACATAACCTAACCAATATAACCATTTAGCACCGTGTCTACGCACCTGCCATATAGGTCGGAGCTCCTCGAGAGACTGTCTGGACGTGCACGAGTACACCAGTATGAACGCGTGGCCCTTAGACATGGACAACCGCTGCATGGCGGGGAACTGATGCGACCCCGTCGTGTCGGTGATCTGCAGCGTGCAGATGTTCTTATTGCAGCTGATCACCTGCCGGTACGTGTCCTCGATGGTCGGTATGTACGACTCGCGGAATGTGCCCTTGACGAACCTGAGCACTAGCGAGCTCTTTCCAACGCCGCCCGCCCCGAAAACCACCACTCGGTAATCGTTGCTCTGTTCCGGCATTACGACGTCGTGTCGACGGCTATTACACGGCTACTGCAGTTGCAGACGATAATACGCGTGCTGGACCTGAAAAATAATACGGTGATTATTGTTAATATTTGTTATGAAATCAATAATAATTATGGTACGTAAAATATGAACAATTTACAGGGTGAGTCAACCCAAGTACCTATGCTTACGGTTTTTGTAATTTGTTAGTATACTTTTACTCTTTATACCATATTTTCAAATTCTTGATATATTATTAATTGTATGTACGATTTACTTCGTTAGAAGGGTTTCTGTGGATATACAAACTTCTGTTTTTCAAATGAGAACCATTAATTTTAAAGGACTATAATATCCTTTGTATTAACATTTTAGTAACTTAAAGAACTACTTACTCGTTTGAATTTTGAATTTGACACATCAAAACTTTCAAAAAAATATTCACTAAATAATTTACAGTAAAAAAGGGATTCTTATTTGGAAAACAAATGTTTGTACCGCGACAGGGCATCCTCAACTAGTAAGAAAAACCTTTAATATTATGGTCTTTTAGCATATTATTTCAAAATTTCAAAAATCAGAATTTTAATAAATTCATTATTAAAGGAAAAAAAGGTTTGATGAATCACGTTGTATACGATAACCGATAGGTATTTACTCTGAACTATGCTCTGTACGACAATATTCTACTGTACCTACTACTAAACTGTTCTTCCGTCTTCATTAGCGCGCAGTATATATTGTTTAAATTTATATTTTTATATATAAGTTATAAATTATTGTATCAAACTGAAACATGAGTCAAATAATAATTTTATATTTATTTAAATATTAAAATGTATTTATTTATTTAAATTTATTATTTTATAATAATTCATTTTTTTATAATATTATCTAAATTCTGAAATATGTACACTTAGTTACAAATACCTGTCACTAAAAAGAGGTTATTAATATTGTGTTCATTTTTTTATAAGGGTTAAAACCGAAGTTCGATATATTTTGAAAAACCGAAATTAGAACCGAAACCGAAATTTTGGGTTTTTGAGAACCGAAACCGAAACCTAAACCCAAACCGATAAAATCATAAAGATTCCAGTCCCTGATCTAACCTAATATAGGTACCTAATACGGATTAACCACGTTTACCACGTTTTATTGTTTTTCTTCGCATTATATAACTGTAGACCGCATAATGGTGTAAAGGCATATCTTAAAGTACATCGATATAAGAATGATAGATAGGTAGGTTCAAACTTTACGTTTCCGGTAAGTTCTATGTATCTCACGGTTGAACGCAAAAATCGTGTAATTCCCGTGCAGTGAAATCAGTTTCCAATTTTTAATTATAATATAGACTTCGAGTTTCAAGATTAATGACATCGCGTTCAGATATAAATGTTTATAATAATATGTACTAAAGACTTATGCACTTATGCTAATCTAAACAAAACACAAACACATAATCAACTTAGGTACAGCAGCTTACATGTTTTGTCGCTGATTTAAAATATAAACATTAAACAAATATACACACAATATATCTAGATACGTAGAATATTATCAATCGAATAAAAATTAAATTATGGGTTATAGGTTTATTGAGAGCTTTGCATGACTGCAAAGTACAAAATATATTATAACGTATTATTATGTAAGTACTCCTCACTTAGTATTTTATTTTTCTGTTGTAATATTTTTTAAATTAATAAAAATAAAAATAGTTGATAATCATACTTGATAATCATATTTGGTTTTTTAAAAGTGGTATACATCTAACTCCCTAGATAATATACTCACAATTAGTCTTAATTAATACACATTGACTATTATACTATAATAACTTCATCAATAATAAACCGTCAATAAAAAGCATCATTTCATAATTCAAACAAAAAAAAATGTTACATTATTGATATGATGGTTTTTTTTATATAAATTATTGTTTAATTAATATTTGTTTATTCTTAGTTTAAAGTTTTGACTCGTACTTTTTTATACCTACGTAACGTTAAGAAATATTCTCATTTTCAAAGAGTTATTTGGCTTGATTTTTATTTTTATATTTTTTTTCACGATTAAAATATTTCCTTTATAAAAGAAATAATAACAAACCTTAAACAATTTTAACAATGAAGCGAATTATCTCAGTATTTATCTCTGATAAGAAATATAATTTAATAAAAAGCAACTAATAAAAAATAATTGAAAAGAGGGATTAAAGTAAAAAATAGTTTTGATTGAATATCGAACTCAAGAAAATACCTACCATAAAAGAATTATTTTGTTGGTAAAAGTTATTATTATTCTCCTTTTTATGATTGATTAACACAATAATTGTATTCATAAATAAATATAATTGGGGCATAATCGAAAAAAATATATATACAAAGGACTTTAAATAGATATCTATATTATAAAATATATACATAAATATTATATAAGTAGGTACTTACATGACCATAAATAATTTCACCAATCATCAGTATTTATTTAGGTAGGAACCTACTTCTAAATCTATTTTCAGTTTATTATTCAAATTGAACGATTCTAAAAAGCTACACATTCATTCAAATATTTTACATTTTACAATATATTAAATTCTTTGATAATATAATTACGCTATGGTATGAATATTATCATGTAATACTGAATGGCTGCATTTTATTCTTGACAAATTAAACATTTATCTATATTAAACCACATCTATTAAACAGTTTCAAAATAAATATAATTTTAAAAAAGATGTTCTTATTTTTACCAATTGTGTATAGGTAATTTGAAAAATAAATGATTAATTACTAATAAATAATTTTAAATAAGATAAAAATAAGTTATAAATTATTATGGTTCTTCAGTTTAATTTTCATACTAAGTAGCAATCAAAAACAATTCTCTTTCTTGATCAATATGTTTAAAATTCTTCCAATTGTAGTATAACGTAGAAGTAAAAGTCAGCTGGATGATTTATTTAAAATAAATCTCTTGGTCCATTACATTAAATTGTTTTTCTTTTATACAACGAAAACATTTATTTATTCTGTATCAGTTTCAAAAATAAAAGTGTAAAAAGTTTATTTATTTCCTAAATAACCAATAGATTAAGTGCAGGTACAATTTAAAAATGAACGATGTATGATACTGGTATATAATATATATATATTGTATATATTTTATATTTTATTATTTTATTTATTTATTAACAATTAACAGGCATTGCTCTTTGAATACAAAATAGGTACTTCGATTCATTTTTGATATAAATAACAATATGTAGTAAACATAATAATAAAAATATTTATAGCGTTAAATAAAATACAAAATTATAAAGAATTTAAAAAATAAAATGAAAATGATTAAACAAGAAAGGTTGAAACTTCATAGACATTAAGCGTCGCATCGTCGTTTTGTATGTAATCGTTTACATCTTATTGCTTTTGAATTGGGGAATATGAAATTACTTAGGTAAATGGAGAACTATTATACAGTACTTGGAAAATTACTTTAAAAAAGGAATAAGTTCATGTTAACATTCATCTTGTAGATAAGAAACTAAATTGTTTCTCTGGCTTAAATAAAGGAACTAGTTCCTCTTTTCTAAATATAGAAAATTGTTCGTTCCACAGTAATTTTAAAATTGTTTTAAAATATAACTATATAATTTGTTGGTTGTAATAAATTATTTAATTATGTAGTTATTTTGTTTTTAAAATGTTGAAAATGTTGAATTTTTTATTTCATACAAGTTAAACCTTTAAAACTACCGTTACTGATTTGACATTTTGTAAAAATTGTCAATATTTTCGTACATTATCGTAGGTATATAAGTTTAATTATGTAACCCATTATATTTACTAAATTTCTAAAAAAAAAATTATAAAAACTTTTACTTTATAAATTATTTAAATTATTATTTTTATACTTGAGAATAAATGAACGAAAAAAAGAACAAATAAAATCGTTCATGTTCCTCTGAAATTGAATGAAATCACTGAAACAAGTCCTTTAAACAAGTTCCTTCCATCACTTATATTATACACTATAATAGTTAAAAATTATTTCTGTTCAACTGCCAGTTAAAACCTTTTAATAAATTTAATTTAATAAAATAAATTTTGAATTGATGTATGTGTGTATCAATCTATCACCTGCAATGATAAAATGGGAAATTTAATAGTAATATAAATTTAATAATTATTTAATGTAAAGAAAACAGCACAATATTACTTTAAACTTGTATATCGATTATAGACTAAACATATTTTTAAGAACTACCTAATGTATATAAATTAACGTATTTTTTTAATGATGACAAGAAATTGTCGAGTGAATATTAATTATTCAACATTTAAATAAATGAAATAATTAAATGTGAAATAAAGAGGTCTAAATCGTTTAGGTTAAGGCGACTAAATTGCTTTATTGACAGACAACCGGAGCCACACACAGAAAACAAAGGGTAAGCCAAAAAATATTCCACTATAAAGTCTAGAAGCGTCGTTTTTTTTCTTTTTGTTTGCAAAGAATGTATTGAAAGTTTGCACTTTGTTGTTTTCCAGTAACCCACCCACTCGTAAACCTATTCATTCAACTATCCAGGTAAACTTTCATCAAAATCCGTCAACCTTTTAAATAGGTTACAGACGGCTCATAAAATAAATAAACAAAAATGTAGGTCACCAAATTAAAAAATGCATGTCACTTGTCAATGGTTCATAAAGTTGTGTACGCCTGATAAGGCATACTTATTTCTATTTTTTTATAGTCCGAACATAATTCTACAATCAGCATTTATACCATTGAACAATAATATATTATTTAATGTAGTGTGCACTGCGCACGATGATAATAATATGTATTTCACGAATTCACGATCAAACGTAAAATCGTGAAATCCTCGAAATTATAATATTTCTAAGATCATTCCCATACCGTACCTAAAACCTAACCCCGTGAATATACTCCGCCATACGACCTAGCCGTAAAATAATAAAATATACGCACGTCATGGACCACCATTAATCATTCGGAATCGTCTAAACTCGATTTATTATTTAATATTTGGCCGTTAGCAAATACCACAAGGGTATTATGCGTCTAATATTATAATATCTGCAAAACCAGCTAACTCCAAAGGCCCACGAGTTGTAACTACAACACTCTGTATAGTCACTCCAACTGCATTCCGTAGGTACACTCGCATAATATAATATAATGTCACTGGACATATTATTTAATAATATAATATATAGTATGGTATATACCTGCTGCAGTGGTGGTGGTCGATCGACGAAATTCGTCACTTTCGTGTTCGTCGGCCGTAAATCACACGATACTCATTCAAAGTACGCACAGTGAACGTGCACATGGTCATTACCATACGTGACGTATAAGCGGAGTAATAACACACATAATAATATTATATAGGTACAGTATAATATAATCTATACCGCGTAGTTCGTACACAGAAGCATATACTTTGAGCGCCACACACAGAGCTAAATTTTAATATGCGATATATTATTATTATATGGTGCATGCACATGTGTATCGATCGTTTTCGCAGCATATAATTTATATGTATATGGAAAATAGGCAAAATATATAATATAATATTATTATTAATAAAAAGCGTTTACCTATTTCTGATTCACTATTTTCGTATTACGGTTTATATAAAAATATCACACTGCGGATCGTTGTTGTATCGCCACATAACAATACATATTATACCGTCGATATGACCTCGTCGAAAATCGCGTATTTTGGGTCCAACGGATCCTACATATCATGCACTTATCTTATGGTGGGCGTGAATGCGTGATGATCGGCTGTGTATGTGCCATGGCGTATAGTGGCGTATGTAGGAACGATTATTTTTACTATATTCCGGGCCAATTACATATCTTGGCGCGGGGGAGGGACGTACATAAAGTAAGACGTATGTGTTTTAACTGAACCCGAAATTTTGCTATAGCCCCCCCCCCCCCCAAAGACGCCTCTGGTGTCGTAGAACTGTTGTTTTTTTTTCCAACTTCCTAGGCGCCAGGCAAATAAAGCTTCGTCTACAACTCTGTTCACGACTATACGCGTACAACACGCAGCATGATAATAATATTACCGTTACAGCGTTGCCTACTGACCTGCGATCACGTCTCGGCCGTGCGGCCTCACCCGCGTCCTCTTAAGACGACGATCTGACGCGGACCTCTGGTGGGCGTAGCGCGGTCGTATTATTATGATGACAACTGTTCGCGTACGCTATCGCTGCCGCCGTCGCTCTCGCCGTGTTCGTCGCGTCTGCCGTGCCCAAGTCCGCCGCACCAGCAGCTGCCGCGGTGGCCGCGGAGTTGGTCGTCTCGGTCGCCGCGGCCAACGCCGCCACGTCCATAACCCCGAGCGCAGTAGTTATGATCGGCGCGCGGCGAGACAACGGACGGACGGACACGCGACGAGTACGGTGCACGCGCCGGTGACGGATGTGACTGCGCGACGAGGACGGGCGCGCGGACTGGGCGCGCGCGGATCGAACGCTGGTGGCCGCGTACGATATCACGGCGACGATATTATTATTATAATAATAATAATATTGCGTTTTCTGCCCGTCGCGCCGACGTTGAATGGGGATCGCGTGCGCTCGTATAAACAGCGACAATTATATGCGGTCTACGTTACATATATATACGTGTATCAGACGATTCGCTGGCTCCCTTCGGCAGGCGTGTACACGGTGCACTCGTGTCGATGTCAACGCAATAATGTATAAAATATACGCGTCTTGGACGTGTCGGTCGACCGTACGCTCGGACGCGCGCGTGATGTTTAAAACGAAATCTCGAAATAAACAAACAGAAATAATAATGTAACTGCAACGGCGGTAGTAATAATAGTAATAGTAATAATAAAAGTGGTAATAATTTCGCACGCACGACGATAGGAGCACGACGCGTTGGCGGTGGCGGTGGCGGTGGCGGCGGCGGCGGCGGTCGTCGTCGTCGTCCTAGTTCGGGGGTTGCCGACGAATTTTATTTCATTATTATTATTTTAGATTTTTTCCTCTCTTTTCGCGTTTAACGTTTGCGTCGCCCGTGCGTGTGCGTCGCGCATCGGTTGATCAATACAAAGACGTAGTCGGAGGCGTCAGTGGACGCGGGGGTGCAAGCGTATGTGGGTGGTCGGTGGTTGGAATGAAACGGGGGTTAAACGGGTACGCCGGAACACCCGACTCCGCCGCCCGGTCGACCCGGTCAACGGCGTATACATAATATAATGTAATATGTACATAATGTGTACACAGGGTGATTCGACGAACGCACGTTCGTGCCCCCGTTATGTCGTTATGTGTTTGGCTATAACACGCGGTTCAGTTAATGTTGATATATATGTTTTTGAAATTTTTTCATAGCTGCAGGTATATACTCTGCTTGAAGACCACATTTTTCTTTGTGGCGTTTATAAACTTTAAAGCGGTTGTCGTTTCCAGCCGAGGCGTTATTAAATTTGTATTCCACAATCATGCACTCCCCTCCCCCTCCCCCTCCTCCTTTCAATGTGAATTCTCATGCAGATATGATTAATTCTACGTTTGAAATTTTTGTGTGATTGCAGAAATACTATATTGTTCTTAGGACATCGAGCAGGATATTGAATCCCAAACTCGGTAAAATTGCAATCTCAATGGGTTTCAACGAGAAGACGAAAAAAATGATCCGCATAACGGTTCTCAGTAATAATTGTTAGGGGCACTTCTCGCGGTTGGAAGATAAAAGGACGGAGTCCGGTACAAGATTGCTGCAGCACTCCTCAAACATGCCGGTATATAATAGAACACATAGCGTACTTATGAAATATTCAAAATTATATTTATAATATAATAGCTGAAGCGGAAAAACATTCCCTAAATTCGAATTCCCACACGCACGTATAATTATAATCAAAGAGAGTAAATCGAGTGGAGGTGAACGCGGTCGGCGAACTACCCTGTATGCACACGACGGCGATGGGCTGCGTGACGTCACGGCAGTGGCAGCAGTGGCAGCAGCAGCAGCAGTGTCAATGATATTGTGCGCATGCGCCCGCGACTCCAGTGGCGGTTGTATTATTACGATATACGCATAATATAGTAGCGGTGCCGCCGCCGCGAAACAGACGATCCTCCGCTGCCATTAATGGAGACGACAATCCTCCCGTTTCACCCGCCGCCACCCCCAAACGAAAATCGCATCATCTGCGGCGGCGCGTCGCGTAAATACCGTAAACTACTATATAATAATGTAATATTATATAGGTTATATTATTTTTAGGCGAAAACGAAAAGGCCCTTTGAACGAACGATGAGCCTCCACACGAGTACCTACTGTACTGTTATATACACCTACGCTCTGCTGTGCCCATTGATGAGTTTTCTATTTCACGAGCGCGTAGGTTTCACGCTAACCGTACACATAATATTATGCAAAAAGAAAAAAATAGGTATAAAATGTATTTTTTACCATCGTAGTTGTCGCCGTTCTCGAGACTATAATATACTATAATATATACGGTACGGGCTCGCAAGTGTGCTCCGGCGGACGTTATCATTCATCCGTTAATTTTATTGTTGTTCATAATCGTATAATAAATTATTTTAATATTTAATCAATATCAATATATATTTCGTTAAATGTCTCGTGTTTTTTTATTTACCCGTTCACGGACATATATATTATATTGACAATGTAATCATTATTGTGTGGGAAATAAATATACGTATTTTTTATATCACCATAATAATATCTATCTCACAATCTAGTACTCTAGTGACTGTAGTGGTTATCGTTCGTTTATTAATTGCTTATATTATTTACCCACGCCTTTTCTTTTTTATACGTATGACATTTAAAAAATGAATGTTTTATAAATGCTTTTTGTCGATACATATTTTGGCGAAAACAACAACATAAATAATATGAACATTTTTGACTTTTTGTTACTTACAAACCCGTACCCTAATAATAATATTATTAGGTAGGTGTATACTACCAATGTAGTATGTATGTACTATGTAGGCATACAATATTATTATAATATTATGACACGCAAACGTTCGACCTCGCCGACGTGAGTGCACCGAGTTTGACTATGCATTACGCCGTGTGACGAAAAAAAAAACTCGTTATCAATTAATTAGGTACTATACGAAATTATACCATCGCTCTTCGACGAAATAATTTTTCAACTATTTTTTCGATTTTTTTCGGTGTCATTAATCTAATGTACATATCATAATTCATAAGTCGTATAAAAAAATATAATTAATACCTACTTTATGTATTTAATGCTGCTGAAGCTGAACACATCATCGTTTTATCGTTGCACGAAATTGCCTTTAAACAACCACTGTTGACAAAAACAGTTTATTATTATTAATTTTATTGGCAAAAAAAACTATGATAATTTTATTATTTTGCAATGTGGACTCATGTTATTGCATTGCGATCAAAACCGAATTCATGTTTTTAATATTAATAATGACTTGAAGCTAGTAGCAGGTAGTTATTATTTCCTCAGTGTGATTTAAATTTAAATTATGTTATAAAAACTTTACTTTTATTTCTTTATTACAGTGACTGCAGATCAATATTTAATTGTATAATAATAAAGTTCTAAATAAACGTCGAACCATTATATTTTATTTTTAAAATAAAATACTTAATTTTATTTTTAGATATGACACAGAAAACCAGTCACGTGTACAAATATATATTATATACAGAGAGGTTCGCCAAGCATGCTCACCACTTTTATTTCTCCAGTAATACAGTTATTCATAATCTGGTTTTTGGAATTTTTAAATATAATTAAATACCGTATTTTCAAAATATTGAGATTTTTGTACTTCTCAAGGGGTGCCCTATAGAATATAGATGTACAAACTTCCGATTTCCA
Source organism: Acyrthosiphon pisum (assembly GCF_005508785.2). Classification (NCBI taxonomy): domain Eukaryota; kingdom Metazoa; phylum Arthropoda; class Insecta; order Hemiptera; family Aphididae; genus Acyrthosiphon; species Acyrthosiphon pisum. The sequence continues at coordinate 103,470,425 of NC_042495.1, read as the reverse complement.
AATGAGAACCCCCCTTTTCTACTGTAAATTATTTAGCTGGTAATTTTTCAGTGATTTTTCAAGGATCAATATTAGGTATGTAGAATGAATGGGCTTGTGAGATATATGGGGGCTGCTATGATGATTTGAAATTTGAAGTGATTACCTAATACTAATTTATCAACATTAATAATTTGTAAAAATGGGCCAAGTATAATAAATACTAGATTCAATATTAAGTCTATTTTATATTTTTGTAAAAACATTTTTAAGAACTGTTTATCATTAGTATAAACGTTTTAATAACTGAGAAACTCAAATTTGAAATTTTCAAAAAAATCATTCACTAAATAATTTACGGTAAAAAAGGGATTCTCAAAACAATACTCCTTAAATAGTACAACAAATACAAGAATATCTATAATAATATGATCTTAGAGTATAATATTTAAAAAATCCAAAAATTAGAATTTGAACAAATTCATTATTAAAAGAAAAAATGGTGACGAGCATTCTTGGTGAATCACCCTGTATATGCATTTTATATTGCATACAGAATAATTTACCAAGCATGTTCACCTCGTTTTTTCTTTTAATAATTTATTCGAATTCTGCCTGTAAAAACTTTTAAGTATTCGTCTTAAGAACAATATTTTCGAACACTTATATATACTTTTTACACCATTTAAGGTTTATCCTGTGGCGATATATTTTAGATTCTGAGTGGAACGATGAATGTATTGATTTTACAATGATGTGTGTGTTTTTTTTTTATTTATTTAATTTGGGTTAATAACAATTTGGGGCAGTAAAACTGCTTCGATTTTCTTCATCAGTATCTTGTTCGATGAGAAAGTGAATCTAGTTGGTGCGTTTGGGAGGTAAAATTATCCAATAGTTTCCAAAAGCGCCGGGAAAAACAACATAAAAATTAAGGAAAAACAGGAAAAACAAACAAAAAGTTAAGGAAAAATTGAGATTTTTACGCAAAACCAGTTTTAGAGAAAACTCGATTTCGTTTTTTAATGTAACTCTAATGTGTCTTTTTATTCTATAAATGTAAATACAATTTTATTCGTTGGGTTAAAAAGCTTGTAAATTGAATCAAGGTTCCTTAAAAGTTATTATAATAGCAGTTGATAAATATTTAAGATTCGTAAGTACAATTTTTTTGATAATTATTTAAAGTTTATACTTTGACTAAATTTATCAAAATTTGAAAATTATCAATTATTATAATTAAACAATTATAAAATGTTCAATTTTTATAGCTAAGAATTGAAAGGTTAAAACAAATATTCTTATAAGCAGTTGTAACGATCGTCATCATCGACATCGTACATTTATCCTTTTAGAAAATTTCATAGGTATTAAAATCAAAAATAACGTTTTTAGTTATTTTGTTGTAATTTAAAAATATTCATGAGTATATGATTATATTTTATAAATCTGCACAATGACATTTTCAAACGTGATTTTTAGGCAAAAATGAATTTAACCTACTTTAGTAGATACCTACTAACGTCTAATACTAAAATTAATCACAATAATATCATAAAATATACCTACTTAGTAATATTATAGGTTGAAAGTCGGTCTTCGCTCAGAATCGTTTTTCGTAAACAATGATTTATATCATTGAATTCAAATTTAACACCATCCATTACATTGACCCACTCGGGCCACTTGTAACCAACTGTACAGCAAAGCGACATCCACTAACCCGCCTTTTTATTATTCATGTTTGTCATCGCCTTTTGGGGTAGTAAAAATGCTTTGACATTTTAGTATTTTACATCAGCATTAATTACTATACATTCACCTGACCAAAAATACCTATCAATTATCATTATTATAATATTTTATTGATATAATTGATGCGTGACAAAAACATTGCTAGTAGGTAGTTATTACTTTGCATGGACCCTCACAGGGGCATGTCCAGTGGAGCCCATTATTCTGTTGAAATAAATAAATATACAAATACACTCTAATACGTAAAAAATAAACAATATTTTGTTTTTGTATGGACAATTTTACTGTGTGGGTATTCAACAAACGTAATTTTATAATATATTTATTATAGTTTTAGTAGGTACAATCAAAAGATTAGATAGCTAAACGGCTCAAAATGGCCTAAAGTTGGTTGAATTTAGAAATAGGAAAATAATTTAAAAAAAAAAAAACACCAGACAAGACACAATAAGCAGGGGTGGACGTGGTACGTGATGGCGAGAGGCTTGCATAAAGCAATATGGCTACTGATCACCTCTATACGTTCTCGCGGCACATTCCACAGGCGGACGAGTGC